>NC_060282.1:38377864-38677864 GCF_021613505.1 Equus quagga | reverse complement strand
TAAGTTCACGTGCTTTGCTTCGGCGGCCCAGGGTTTCACCAGTTCGGATCCTGGGCGCCGGCATGGCACTGCTCATCAAGCCATGCTGAGGTGGCGTCCCACATGGCACAACCAGAGGCACTCACAACCAGAATATACAACTGTGTATCGGGGGTCTTTGGGGAGAAGAAGAAAAAAGAAAACCACCAAACTTTATACTGTTATTGTTAATTTGGTACTTTCTTCATTAGTTTTTCATTTAGAGCAGTGCTGTCCACTTGAATTTTCTGCAGTGATGGAAATGTTTTATTTACTGTCCAGTACTATAGCCACTAGCCACATATGGCTATTGAGCGGTTGAAATGTGGCTATTGCAACCAAGGACCTGAAATTCTATTTTTATATAATTTTAATTAATTCATATATAATATTAAGTAGCTACATATCACAGGTGACTACCATATTGGAGAGTGCAGGTTTAGAGAGTAGCAGTAAGTTTTTTAGTGTAAAATAAATATTAAATGAGTGACGATTACTCATAATGTTATTTTTAATTTGGTTTCTCAAGAATTTCATTTTATTGTTATTTAATATCTCCTTGCAGAGCAAAATGTTGTGAAATTTTTCATAAAGTTTGTCTTAAATCTGTAGGTAGGTGTCAACCAAATTGAGGGCAAACTACTTCATTTCTTTGGCTTCTATTTGATTCTTCATACATAAAATGGGAATTATGGTGTCTATTTCATAAGGTTGTTGGAAGATTTAAATGATATAATCAATGAGAAGTTCTCTGCTTAGGTTCCAGCATCATGTATTAAATGCTCTATTAATCTTATTTTTGTTATTGTTTCTATTAATTTTTGTACTAATAAATAATAGTTGCCTTTTTTCTCTAACTTTACTTTTTACTTAAAATGCTTTTCTTTTCTTTTTAGCAACTGATCTGGTGCTGAGAAAGGTTATCAATTTTTCCGACTGTACAGTTTGCCTTGATAAACGAAATGCTAGTGGTAAAATAGAATTTTACCAAGATCCTTTATTGTACAAATGCTCCTTCAGAACTCGTCTGCATTTTACGTATGATAACCTAAATTCCAAGATGCCGTCTGTTATTAAAGTAGGTGTTTCTTTTTCTAGTAGTTGAGTTTCGTGTCTCTATTTTGTTTATTGGCTCTTGTGTATGCTAATCATTATTAAAAACAAAGAAGACATAACTTCAGATATATATACCGTTAGTTTTTATAAAGAGGTTTTATTTATATTTACAACTTGTACTGTGTTTATTATTATATTTATAACTTATGTATTCTAGTAGAGATATTTTTGGGACAACTGTTTTTTTCTGTGACTGTAGTTTCCTTTTTAGTTTGTCCAACTGTTTATTAGTGTTTTTTTTTCTTCAAGTGATTAGAAGAGATCATATAAGAAAGTATATTTATACCCACAGTGGACTGAATATCCATCTATATTTTAACCCTTGTAATTTGTTTAGCATGATCTGATAACTATAGTTATTGTCCCTTCTGTTTCTTAGATAACTTTTTAAGGCTTAATTTGCTAACCTAATATCTTAGTGTATTGGTTCAGGAAATTTTAACTTTTGATCTGTGGTTTCAAAATGCACTTAAAATCTTAGACCATGGGAGTTTTTCAGGTAATGTCTTTTGATACATGTGAAAATTTGTTGTTCTCCAAGGTATTGGTATATATTTTCAGTGTGTAAAGTTAGTCTCTAAGTGTAAATCTTGTGTTCTTTATTACATAACAGTTTTCTAAACATCTATCTTTGAAAAAGAATTCACACAGTGACTTGTAGTCTTGTTAACTAACTTTTAATGCAGAATGAATTTTTATTGTTGAATTACATACTTTCAATACTAACGTTCTGTAATAGAAAAGTTGGCCCTAACACTGATATTGGCTACTGTGGCTGTTTGAATTAGCTTTGAATTGGCAAAGATAAGCATGGAAGAGTATTAATTCAACAATATTGATGCCTCTGTCTCAGGATAATGGGCTTGCTTTCCTTCTTTAGCTCTGAATCTGCTAGTAAAGTTGAGGAATGTTAAGGGTAAGTTCAAGATATATTTTGAAAACAAGTAATGGACACATTTAAGCCTTACTATATAAAATAATCGTATTGATCAGTAGTAGAAATTTAATTATACGTTCTAGGATGTGGCTAAATTAGAGGAAAGTAAAAATAAATGAACTTGAAAACTTAGTGTTGTCTTATAGGTTTGTGTTCTTAAAATTGATTAGCTGTGACATTTCATTGTAAAAAGCACCTTAATATAAATAAGCTTGTTGACTTATGGTTTTTGACTCTGGTAATCACCAAATATAAGATACCATTATGTTCAACTGAAAACCAATTTTAAGTTTTTTTATTAATACCGTTGTGATGTAAGATTTGCGATTTTGAGATAGACTTATCTTTCTTTCAACTCCTAGTCCTAGAAAATATGTACTAAATGGACATGGTTAACCTCATTGATTGCCTTAAAGGCAGGGAATTTCCCAAAATGTTCCAGATACCGTAATTATTTGTTTAAGCAAACTGTCAAGTATGTTCGTCTAAGTGGGATTTTTGAATTTATTTATTTATATTTAGGTAGGCTTTTTATAATTTTCTATCTTTTGTGAGAAATAAACATGTCTTAGAGATTGTGTCATCTGAGATATAGATCATATGGGTACATAATTTATTTCATATTTCCCCTATTTTTGAAAATTTCCTTTTTTTTTTTTTTTACAGTTTTTCAGAGGAATGAAAGTCTGCATATAAATCTTTGACCATATCTCTGGTTAATTCCTTAGGAAAGATTTTTGTAATTGCAAATTTTTTATTAGTGTGTTTAAACTTTTTTAAGGCCTGTGATCTGTATTGCAGAATTGGTTCCAGAAAATTTTAACCAGTGTACTTGCTCAGGAACATTTAGGGGAGTGCCTGTATTATATTCTTCCTATCCTTAAATAGGATCGTGTTCAAAAAATTGCCAACTCATTGAGCGAAATATAATGCAATCATGTGCTGTATCATGACGTTTCAGTCAGCAATGAACCACTTATACCGTGGTCCCCTGAGATTACTACCATTAACCTAGGTCCATTGCAGGCTATGCCATCTGGGTTTGTGTAAGTACACTCTATGACGGTCACATAGGATGAAATCACCCTAATGATGCATCTCTCAGACTGTATCTCCGTTGTTAACTGACACGATTGTATATATTTTAGTTAACACTTTGTTGCTTATTAGTGAAGTTAGATTTTTGAAAATATGTTTACTGGCCATTTTTTCTTTGAAAAATCCATTCAGGTTCTTTGCCCATTGTTCTCTTGGGAATTAATCTTATTTTAAAGGTATTGTAGATATACATACATATATATCTATCATATATAAAACTATCATACATTTTAAAGATATGTATGTGTTTGTGTATATAATTTTATATATATGTATGTGTGTATATATATAAAGGGTTGATTCTTTGTCATTGGTTTTGCTAAGACTGTTTATTACTGGTACTTTTGGTGCCACACAATATTTAAAAGGATGTGGCAGAGAAATCTCAAGTTAAGAAGAGCTTGGTAAGCTTGCACTGCACACTCCTTCCCTCACTTCCTTCCTCCTCCCATTTTCTTACCTCTTCACGGTCTATTTAGTGTATGATTTTTATGTCACTTTTAGGAAACCTGTATTCATATTTGATTATGGCATTTTACACCCTTTCCCCACAATATAACTTTCTTCCCCTTCAAATACAACTTTTTGTGCCTTTAGCCCTAAAAATATGATGACTGCCATTACTTCTTTTTCGTGTTTCATAGACATTCAAATACCAGATAGTCAAAATAAACCTTCCAAGACACTTGACTTTATGGCTTAATTGGTTTTATTCCATGTTTATATAACAGCAGGAAAACATTACATTGAGGCTGTGTTTATATTCCATTGATGTCTCTTTCTGTAAGGAGAACTTTGATTGCCTGCTATGTATCCTATTTGCTAGTAGTTAATCTTACTTCTTTCTTATTATTGATTCGTGTTATAAATTTTATGACATGTTTAAATCTTTTATTTAAAATTTGTTTTAAAAACTTTCCTGAACATATATTCCATGTGGTTTTCCATATTTGACAATAAAAAGTTTATTATTCCCATACTTCCATAGTTATAATGTTAGTAATTTCCCACTTAACATATGTTTTTAGGATGTGTATGTATTCTTTTTGTTTAGTAAAGCTGGAAATAGTGATTAAAGTTTTACTAAAATGACATCATGAAACTTTATTCTTGGTTGTGACAGAGATCTTTCTGCTTTGTGGGTGAATATTATCATATTCTTAATGTTATAGAGTGGGTATTTAGGTTACATAACTTTATGGAAAGGTTGCCTAGAGATTTGGTGTGACTATATCTTTTCATTATTGTTTCTGTTTGCATTTGTATAATTTGGCTTAGTATAATTTCTCTCTAAAGTTTGTTGATCATCATAGCAAAATTTATTTTAATTCTTAAGATTTTAGAGTAAACTATTATTTTGGCTTAAATATTAGGAATGTTTGGGACATTACTGTTTTATTCTATTTTAAAACTTTTAACATTTCTCTACTTGTGTTAAAAGGTACTGTCTTTGAACATGCTTTTGTTCATGTTTTTGTTTTTTCAAAATACAGATTCATACATTAGTAGAGAGTTTGAAACTTTCTATCACAGATCAACAGCTGCCTATGTTTATCCGTATTATGCAGCTTGGGATTGCTCTTTACTATGGTGAAATAGGCAACTGTAAAGATGGAGAAACAGAAGATCCTCCCTGTCACAATAAAGATATGTTAGGAAACATTACAGGTAAATATAACAAAAACTTTATTTTAGAACTATTGTTCTTATAAAGTATTTTCACCATTGTGAAAATTAAAAAAACAGATTAGATTTAGTTTTGCAGTATTCTAATGTGATGGGATGATTTTATTTTGGTTGTTTGATGCTACTTTGATTTTTTTATTTTCTACATGCTGGATACTATTCTGATATTCTTTTTCGTGCATGTGAAAAATAATATTACTAGTAGGTATAAGTGTTCAGAATGTATGTTATATAAACATTGAGGGAGTGTAACCTCAAGATTTCCTGGTAAATTATACTTTTGGTAATTTTTCTGCAAAGCATCACTGAGTTATTATAACTAATTAATTGAATTATGTGTACTTAATACTTTATTATATGTAATTTTAATTAACAACTATAATTAATTATACTTAACTAATTAACTATATGCTTCATTGAAGGATACCTGGTTGGTTAACTTCAGTTGCTCAATTCATTGTACTTTTACTAAAGCCTACTGTATTTAAGACAGTACTGTTGGTATTGTGGGAAAATTAAGAGATAAAAAGATGTGTTTTCTTTCCATAAAATCTTGAGATACAATGGAATGGACAGAGATGTGAACAGTTAATTAATTATGATGTATGGTAGAATGATAGGATATTTGATTAAATAGATGTGAATGATCTGAAGTAGAAAGATGATGAAAGGAATGATTGACTTTGACTTGTCATTGGGCCTGAGATTCAGGAAGAATTTGGAGAGGAGAATTTCCATAGAGTCTTTAGAGAAGGGCATTTAAAATGTAGGAACAAATAACCCAATTGAAAAGTGGACAAAAGACCTGAATAGACATTTATCCAAAAAAGATACACAAATGGCCAAAAAGCATGTAAAAAGATGCTCAAAATCGTTAGTCATGAGGGGGAGTGTGAATCAAAACCACAATGAGATACCACTTCACAGCCACTTGCATGGCTAAAATCAAAAAGACACAAAAGTAACAAGTGTTGGCAAGGATCTGGAGAAATTGGAACTCATATGTGTTGCTTGGGGATGTAAAATGGTATAGTAAATTGGAAAACAATCTAGGTCCTCAAAAAGTTGAACCTGAGTTGCTATATGACCCAGCAGTTTCACTCCTAGGTATATATACAAGAGAATTGATAATAAATGTCCACATGAAAACTAGTATGTAAATGTTCATGGCAGCATAATTCGTAATAACCGAAAAGTGCTAAATGTTTGTCAGCGGATGAATGGATAAACAATTCTGGTATGTTTGTACGTTGGAATATTATTCAGCCATACAAAGGAATGAAATACTGATATATGCTACAACATGATGAACTTTGAAAACATCTTAAATGAAAGCATCCAGTCAAAAATGAACTCATTGTATGATTCCATTTATATGAAATGTCCAAAATAGGCTATTCTGTAGAAGCAGAAAGTAGAATAGTAACCAGTGTCAGAAGGGAGGAGGGAATAGGAAGTGACTGCTGGTGGGTAGAAGTTTTCTTTTTGGAGTGATGAAAATGTTCTAAAATTAGATAGTGATGATAGTTGCACAATTTTATAAGTATATTAAAAACCACTGAATTCTTTACTTTTGAAGACCAAATTTAAAAATCTTTAGTGAAAAAAAAAGGGGTTGGCCCTGTGGCTGTGGTTAAGTTCGTGTGCTCTGCTGTGGTGGCCCACGTTTTCGCCGGTTCAAATCCTGGGCACAGACATGGCACTGCTCATCAGGCCACGCTGAGGAGGCATCCCACATGCTGCAACTAGAAGGACCCACAACTAAAAATTCACAACTATGTAGTGGGGGGGCTTTGGGGAGAAAAAGGAAAAATAAAATGTTTATAAAGACCAAATTTTATAGTGTTTCAATTATAGCTTATTAAAAAATTTTCTCACCTTAAAAAAAAGCTTAGGGAACATTAATAAGCATATGTAGGTATAAAACATACCTTTATATCATGTTAGACAGTGAATTCATGTTAGGCAATGAACTCCTGAGACAAAGCAATATATAATACCTAAAACAAAACCTAGCACATGTAAGGTGCTAAATTCAGTTTTTTCCAGATGACAAATTAAATATATAGAAAAGTTGAAAGTGTTATGCAGTGGACACCCACATGCTCATCATCTAGATTTTACAATTTATACTTTGTTACATTTGCTTTATCCTATTTTTGTTCGTCTAACATCTCTCTCTTCATCAGTTCAACCAGTGTTTTTGATGCTTTTCAAAGTAAGTTGCAGATATCAGTACACTTCACCTGGAGTTCAGCAACATATTGTTAACTGGAGTTTATATTTATTAATAGTTCTTTTTATTTTTTTGAAGGTTAAATTTACAAAGTGAAATGCATAAATCTTAAGTATACTATTCAACATGTTTTGAGAAATGCATGCACTTGTGTCATATAAAATACCATCAAGTTATAGATCATTAACATCTCAAAAAATTCTCTCATGACCCTTTCCAGTCATTCCCCATCTCCTTGCACTCAGGAAAACACTGTTCTGATTTTTTGTAGAAACCGTAGATTAGTTTTGCTGATTCTAGAATTTCATATAAATGGAATCATACAGTATGTACTTCTTGTGAAAGGATTCTTTCATTAAGCATAATATTTTTTTCTTTTTATCTTAATAGCTAACATTAATTTTATTTTATTTTTAAGGTATGCTGTTTTGGTGGAGAAGATTGGCCCTAAGCTAACATCTGTTGCCAATCTTCCTCTTTGTTTTTTTTTTTCTCCCCAACCCCCAGTATGTAGTTGTATATCCTGGTTGTAAGTCATTCTAGTTCTTCTCTGTGGGATGCTGCCATAGCATGGCTTGATGAGCGGTGTGTAGGTCCGTGCTCAGGATCAGAACCGGTGAACCCTGGGCCTTGAAGCAGAGCGCGTGAACTTATTAACCACATGGCCACAGGGCCAGCGCCAGCATAATGTTTTTTTTACTTTTGATTTTTTTAAACTTTAAGACTTTATTTTTTTAGAACAGTTGTAGGTTCAAAGCAAAATTGAAGGGTGGGTACAGAGATTTCGCATATACTCCTTGCCCTTGCACATGCATAGCCTTTTCCCATTGTCAGCATCCCCTCTAGAGTTGTACATTTGTTACAATTGATGAACCTACATTGACACATCTTTATCACCCATAGGCCATAGTTTATGGCTTACTCTTGGTGTTGTACATTCTGTGGGTTTGGACAAATGTATAATGACATGTATTCATCATTATGGTATCATACAGGGTATTTTCGCTGCCCTAAAGGCATAATATTTTGGGGACTCATCTGTGTTGTTGCATATATCAGTAGTTCTTTCCTTTTTATGGCTAGGTACATTGTATGAATATACCATAGTTTATTTAGCCATTCTCCTATTGATGGATGATTGGACTATTTCCAGTTTTGGCTATTATGAATAAAGCTCTTTTGAACATTATTCTACAAGTGTCTTGTATACATGTGCTATTCTTTCTCTTGGGTAAATACTTAAGAGTGGAATTGTGTGCTTAGTTTTTTTTCTTAAAGAAACTACTCCTCCTTTTTTCCAAAGTGGTTGTGCCATTTTACATTCCCATCAATAATGTATGAGAGTTCTAATTGCTCCACATCCTTACCAACATTTGGTGTTGTCAGTCTTTTTGTTACTTTTTGCCATTCTGGTAGACACGTTGTGGTATCTCATTGTGGTTTTAATTTGCATTTCCCTGATAAGAAATTATTTTGAACTTTTTCATGTGGTTATTAATATATCTACCTTTGTGAAGTATATGTTAAATACTTGCCTACTTTTAAACCTTTTTTTGGTTTCATTCCTGATTTGTAGTTCTTTATATATTCTGAATTCAAGTGCTTTGTCATATACAAGTTTTGGGAATATTTTTTGCCAGTCTGTGACTTGCCTGTTTCATTTTTTAATAAGTGTCTCTTGACCAAAGTTTTAAATTTTGATGAAAGGTGACTTTCAAATTTTTCCTTTATGGCTATTGCTTTCTGTGATCTAAGAAGGTCATTTTTTGTGTGTATTAAAAAAGGGAGGAAGCAGCTCCACTATTTGCTTCCAGAGAAGTCTGAGTTACTTTTATCATCTCTCTAAAGCAGGAATCCTTAACCTTTTATTGTTTGTGCTGTGGACTCCTTTGACACTCTGGTAAACCCTGTGAACCTCTTTGTAGAAGATTTTAAGCATCCTAATTTTGATATGCCTTCGTGTCTTTTCTTCATGTTACTTGTGCTTGGAATACATTAAGGTTTTTAGGTCTGTGGGTTGTTTTCATATATACTTAGAAAAGTTGGGGGCATTATTTCTTCAAATATCTTTTTCAGTTCCTCTCTCTCCTCCTATGGGGACTCCAATTACATATATATTAGGCTGCTTGAAGTTTAACAGAGCTCTCTGATGCTCTGTTCATTTTTTTTTCTTTTTCCTTTTCTGTGTTTCATTTTTGATAGTTTCTATTTCTATTCAAGTTCACTAATCTTGTGTATCTAATCTGCTATTAATCCCATCTGGTTTATATTTCATCTTGAATACTGTATTTTTCCTCTCTAGACCTTCAATTTGGATTTTTTAAAATGTATATCTGTCATATCTCTCCTTGTTTATGCTTTCTTGAATATTGCATTTTGTTTCTGTAGCTGTTTTATGTCCTCCTTACTAATGCTATGAACTGTGTCATTCCTAGGTCTTTTTCTATATACTAACTTTTTTCTTTATTCCGTGTTGTATTTTCCTGCTTCTTTACATGCCTGATAATTTTTAATTCGATGCTAGACATTGTGAATTTTATCTTGTGGGTGCTGGATGTTTTTGTATTCTAGCAAACAGTTTAGTTACTTGGAAACAATTTAATTAACTTGTCTTGCTTTAGAGGTTTTTCAGATGGGATCAGAGCAACCATTAGGTTAAGCCCAGTTGTGTCTCACTACAGAGACAATTATCCTTTTGAGTACTTTGCCAGGTGCCCTGTGAATTAAAGGTTTCTTTCTTGTTTCCTGGTGGGGACACAGACTATTCCAAATTCTGAGTCTTAGGGATTGTCCCTTTGCTCCTTTGTGGTGGTTCTTTTCATGGCTTCAGTAGTTTCCTTACATGAAACTGATTAATACTCAGCTGCAGACTGGAGCAGGATCCTCTACAGATCTCAGGAGTGCTCTCTCTGAGCAAGTCTTTCTTGTTTGCTGCTCTGCCCTGCAAACTCTAGGCACCTTAGGTTACCTGGATTCACTCCTGTCTTCTCATATAAGGAGTCTGCTGAGCTCTTCTTGGATTCCCTCTTTCTTGGCTGTGGCTTAGGAACTCATTCCAGGGAGTAAGCTGGGGCAATCATAGAGCTCACTTCTCTTGTTTTCCATTTCTCTGGACTCACTGGTCTCCATAGCCTGATATCCAGTGTCTGAAAACCATTATTTCATGTATTTTTTTATTGTTGTTTTATATGTGCTTCTATGTTAACACATTACATAATGAAATAGCAGGAATTCTAATAGCTCTCATAGTTTCACAGTATATGTAATGTGTGTAGATGCTATTTTGAGATAGCTTCATAGCTGTTATTTGATTTATTTGTGATTTCTGTAGGTTTTAGAGTTGAAGGTACTGCTGATGCAACTGTGGTTTGTTATCTACATTCATAATTAAAAGAATGCTACATTTTAGTTAAGTACTTAACATATATTTTTCCAATGAAATTCATGGAGTTCCTGAATTCTATTAAAGGGCCCCAGATTAAGATGCACTGTTCCAAAGGAAAAGAGTATTTTAGGAAATTCTGACCAGAGATCAAGGAAATGCTTTTTTATTTTCCAGGCCCTAGTTCATTCTTTTTACAAGGCAGTGAACAAAGATTTGGAACTTTTAAAGCATCTTTCATCAAAACCCCTCTTTTTAATTAATATTAAGTATAAATTATAGTGACCAGTTTCTCAGACCTCTCTTAGTGATGTTTCTTTCTTTTGTTTCAAAAGATGAAGCAGTGGATACCCCTTCTGTTTTAATGATTTAGACAAGGGGTCCAGAGTCCAGCTCTATGGACCCAGCTTGGACACTGCTTCTTGGGTTGAGGTGACCTGAGTTCTTGTTTTATAACCAAGATGATATTCACTAATCATGTCCAATTTGAGCTCTTACTAGGGACGGTTAATAATAGGCTTTATTTATTCCCCAATAGAATCTTCTATAATGTTTATGGTTAAACAGCAAGATATAAAGATTATGTAAACAATTTTCTGGATTTGTAACTTTTACAATTTATTTTGAAGTAAGATGGCTGAGGTTTGTTGGTACTATAGTTTAGTACCAATTACTCTAATTTCTACTTATAAAGTCTTTTCCTTACCAGACGAAAGAAGGTAAATGGCCATGTGTTGTAACCTGTAAGTGTAGGATGTTCCAAGAGTCTTCTGTCATAAAGATTAAAAAAGTTATGAAGTTTTTCTAGCCAGAAAACCTAGAAGTGGATCTGAATGAGGATAATATTTAACAGAATATGTGGTTTATAGATTTATCACTGAAGAGTAGATATGCCTTAATCTACTAGAGACCACTTATACCTTGAATTTTTTAAAAAGTAATTTTTTCCCTAAATTCCATAATCATATGCCTCTTTTGTTTGTATCATTAGAATAATGTTAAGGAATTCTGATGGAGTTTGTTTTTACAAAGATGAAATGAGTGGTTGGAATTTAAATCCTTAGTCTGCAATTTTGTAACCAAATAAAAGTTCTTTGCTATAACTTCTTTATCTATAGACTAGGAAAGATACTAATTTATGTCACCTCCCAATAAGAAAGAGTCCCCAACACTATTGTTTTTCTTAACTATATATAAAAATAGTTTTATTATAATATTTACTTTCATCCTTTGGGCTAATTCTTTTTTTGAGGGGGTGCATTTTGCCTAGGAGCACTTGCTATTCTCTTTCTCCCTTGGGTGCATCATGAAATCAAGAACTTTTCTTGGATCTTTCTGATGGTATGTTTCTGAGAAAAGTCAGTTTTTCATCACTTTAGCCCTGTTTTTGGGAGGTGGTTTCTTTGGTGTAAATTTTTAAAATTAATGAGTAAAATGCTAAGGAATGAATTTATTCTTGTGTTTATCAGATACATTTAAAATTGTGTGATAAACTGCTCCCCATATAACCTTAATTATGGCCTATGAAAGGAGATTGACACAGTCCAATGTATAGACACTTGAAAGTGGTAATGCTAAATAACAACCAAATGTGTGATTTGTTCATACTTTATATGTAGAAAGAAGGAGGTGGGAGAAGCATTTTTATAGAATTTATGTTCCTAATTTTCCTCTTAGTTAAATCCTCTTGATTTATTTAAAATGACTTTATTTTGATTGATAGGTGCTGAAGATGAAACAAGAATAGATATGCAGTATCCTTCTCAGTACAAAGGACAAGAGCTATATTCACAGCAAGAGGATGAGCAGCCACAGGGATGGGTATCATGGGCCTGGTCATTTGTGCCTGCAATTGTGAGTTATGATGATGGTGAGGAAGACCACCTTGGGAATGATCCTACATCAACCACACATCAGCAAAAAGCACAGACGTTGAAGGATCCTATTGTTTCTATAGGATTTTATTGTACAAAGGCAACTGTGACTTTCAAAGTAGGTTTCCTTTTTCTTGCTGTTCATATCTCTCTGAACTTTAATGCTTAAATTTTGATTTCTAGTAAGGATCTAGCTTAAAATTTGTTTTTTGCTCAGTAGATGTAAGATAGAGTCTTACGGTCATTACTTTATAAAATTATATGTCCCCTCATCTGAAATCTTTGAATTCTGATCTCTTCCTATCTTCTTAAGGCTTTCTCTACTTTCATTTTTTGTCAGCTTCACGGAAAGTTTTTCTCTCCCTACTTGATCTTTCAATTGGCATACAAAGATGCCTTAATATTTCCATTAAAAAAGAAATGCACATTAAAAATCTCCTGTGAATTCATACACCCCTCCGGCTACTGTTTCATCTCTGTCCTCTCTTTCATTACAGAATTTCTTTAAAGGGTTGTTCGTATACAGCTTCTCTCTTTCCTCACCTCTCTTTCACTCTTCAAGACAGTCCAGTTTCTTATCCAGATCCTCATCTAGCTCTGTTTTTCAGCATTGCATAACCTACTTTGACCACTTCCTCTGTCAACAATGCGTGTAAAATATATGCTCAAAAAAGATTATGTAATAGTTATTTTCAGGTTAAAGATTAAGTTTTTTTTATTACCCTTTTATTTTCAGAAATATAAAATTACTAGTACTTTGCTACCCCTTATGTGTTGTTCTTTGATTATATATTGTCTTCTCTGCCCCTCAAATACACTCCAACTTTAATTTGGGGTTATTTATTCCTTGGCTTTTTACGATAGTATTACTACACATGTAATATTCCTGAACAGTATCTAATTCATCAACAAATGTATATTAATACCATCTATGTGCTAGGCACTGTTCTGTCTCTAGAGATATCACAGTGAACAGATCAGATATAAAGCCCTGCCTCTTAAAACATAAATTGTTATTATAAACAAATGAGATATATAGTATACCCATTGGTACCAAAGGCTGTGTAGAAAAAATAGAGAGGGAAGAGGAATAGTGGATGCCTCCACTAGAGGGGAGGGGATTATGCAATTTAAAGTTGGGTGATCGGGGAAAGCCTGAATAGGAAGGGGATATTGAAGCAAAGACCAGTGAAAGAGGAAGCTTTGTAGATACGTGGTAATGAACATTCTAGAAATAGAAAATATAAAGGCTCCAAAAGTTCAAGGAATAGCATGGAGGCCAGTGGGGTCAGAGCAAAGTGAGCTAGTGTGGAAGTAGTACAAAATCAGGTCAGAGAGATAATACAGTTGGGAGAGGTCCATAAATTGTAAAACCGTGTCATTAGTTAATACATCTTTTTAAAAATTTGAAACATTTAGATCTCTCTAAGATTTCTCTAAGGGAAATATGTTGATATTTAGGAGGAAAACATTAGAATTCATTGTTCAGCTTGGATTTGAAGAATGTATGGAATTAATTTGTGGTTCGTATTTTGGTCAGAAAATAAGGTCAGGTTTCTGCATTAGCATTCTGAACAGTTGATACCAATCCAACAAAATCATGCCAAATTATATGTAGCATTTTTTAATAATGTTGAAAATTATTCTTGTAATGCCTGAGTCCTTTTAATCAATTAATTGCTTTTTCTCTACAATAATTGTAGACAGCTGAGGGGTGATCAAGTTTAAAATACTCAATTTTACTGTAGCATTTTAGATTATAGAGTTGTTCTTTAAAACAGCAACATTGTGTGCACTACTTCTAGAAGCATCCAAGAAATAGAGCTTATATAAAGAACTGTTAGAAAAAATGAGAATAATTAGTTGATTCTCAGTATAAAGAGATTATCATGCTTAAAATTATAACTTTTCAGTTCAATAAGTTGTATTTAACCCAAGTTATTGTTTTTTTAAAAATGTGATCTTTGACTTTTTATTTAAGTTTGAAGAATATATCCATTTCACAAGAATAAGGGTTGCTGAATCATAGCAAACATGGGCAGAATACCTTTTTTAAAAAAATAACATCTTTATTTTGGAATAGTTTTAGATTTACAGAAAAGTTGCAAACATAGTGCAGAGAGTTCACATATACTACTTACCCAGTATCCCATATTGTTAATGTCTTACACTGTCATTTGTCAAAACTAGGAAGCCAGCATTGGTGGATTACTTTTAAATTCCAGACTTTAATTGAGTGTTTCATAATGTCCTTTTTCTGTAACATGATCCAAACCAGGATACCACATTGCATTTAGAAAAGTATCTTCTAAAAATAATTTAAATTATCTAATTTTTGGATACATACAAATAATACGTTGTAAGCTTCAGAGGAGCAAGAATTTTTTTTTGTCAGCGTCTAGATTAGTACTTTTATCTTGCAGACACTCAATATTTGCATTATTGAATGAATCTATGAGACATACAAGATGCATACTTTGTAAGTAAACACTCGTGAAGCTACTCCCCTCAGAACTAGAAAAAGTTTTGTTGAATCTATTTGTGTTTTCTTCACAGTTTTCTGTTTGATTACTTTGAAATGATTAAACTAAACCTGGCTGAATATATTAGTGGATAGAAAAATGAGATGAGGTTAAAACATATGTAAATTTTTGGCAGGATATTTGAGCCATTTTATGACTATGAGTCTGTTATAGCTACACAGCTATCACTTTTTAAAGCAATGTTGTTAAGAAAAAGTAGTTAAATAAAATAAGGTGGGATTTAAATTCTCTATATCAGCTTAGAATAGTGTATTCAACTTTTATACCATGGATAATCTGTTACAGCTGTTTTTGTTGCACCTGTTTTCCTGCTTAATAATTAATTTTCCGGAATCTTAAACTTGGCCTTGTTTCCATCAATTCATCATAATAATGACAGTTTATTGCCATTTAATACTAATTTGACTTTCTTAATATTCTTATGTTGTCTCTTAGCTTACTGAAATGCAAGCTGAGAGTAGTTATTACAGCCCTCAGAAAGTCAAATCTAAAGAAGTATTGTGTTGGGAACAAGAAGGAACTACAGTTGAGGTAATCTTTCAACATTGAACATATATTTTTAAACTTTTGAATGGTCTTTAAAATTAATATTTAATAAACAGTTTTTTATCATTAGTATGTTTGAAAATGTATTTATAGTTTTATATTTGTATTTTAGTGGTCAGTAGCATTGGTTGAAATAATTATTCCGTTAACAAAGGTTTTACAGTAATATGCAACATCAATTTGTTCTTTCATTTTACTTTCCTATGTTCATGTGTTTCATATGTGCATTCATATGTTTGTGTGAATTAATGTTTCATGAAGTGCTGGTCATTGAGGATACAAAGATGTGAGGATATGGAGACAAGTAAGATGTTTCTTACCTTAATAGGGCTTATAATCTTAGGAGAATAAATTTGCAAAGGCCATAATCCTGAAGATGTTTCGACTTTAGAAATTCTAAAAGGAGGGCCTGTAACATTTTTATGAAATTCAAGTTCTTAGTTCTAATGTTTCCTTTCTCTTATAGGCCCTTATGATGGGAGAGCCTTTCTTTGATTGCCAGATTGGTTTTGTAGGTTGCAGAGCCATGTGCCTTAAAGGAATTATGGGTGTTAAAGATTTTGAAGAGAATATGAGTCGAAGTGAAACTGTAAGTCAAAATTTCCCCTTTTCCTCCCTTTTTTGGATAGAATGCGGGGATAATGAAGTACTTATTGAAGTGTTTAACCTTACCAAAAAATCTGTTAGACTTCATATATCTTTGGCTTGAGAGAGGAACTTTACTGTTTTCCCCTGTAAGAAATTATAGAGCTTAGGGGAATTTAGAAAGTTGGTAGCACTTAACACCTGGACAGTAGTTTCAAATACTTTCCAATTCATAAATGTTCTTCTTTCTTGTTTATGGCAGCTACTTGGAGTTCCTTTTTGGTTTGTTAAAATGTTCTTTGCCAAAATAGGCAGTGAAAATGGAGACAGCATTCCTTGTCTTTTTACAGGACTTCAAGTTGTAGTGATTTCTATGGACTACTGAATGGGTGTTATAAAACCAAGGTTTTATTTTCTTTAACAAATCTAATGATTTTTCCTCCTGTTCAGAATTTTTGCATTCATTTTCAGGAAGCCTGTTTCTTCATTTGTGGTGAAAATTTGAGTATGAAAGGTTTGACATACCTTACAAATTCATTGTTTGATTACCGAAGCCCAGAAAATAATGGTACTCGTGCAGAATTTATCTTGGATGCAGCTCATCATAAGGTGAGAGAATATAAATTGGAGCCAAATTCTAGGCTGTGATGGGGAGACACTTCATGTGAATACCTATGATTGCCATCTTTCTTCTCAAATAATATATTCTGAGTGCTAGTTGTTTATTCAAACGTTTGGAGTATTTTCATCCAGCTTCTACATCTAGAGGTTTGAGGAATGCACAAGTTCTCTGCTTTTCTATAGCATGTAACCACAGTTAGTTTGTGTATGCATTCTCTACTTTTGAAATAGTCATGGAAGAAACATAGAGTTATCTCTCTTAATTCCAGTTACTTCTAGGGTGTGGGATTAATGGGAAGAGATGAAGAATTCCACATTTTACTATGTATATGTCTTGGTATTATTTAAATTTTTCATGTAAGATTATATTAATGAACTTTTTATGGAATAAATTTAAAAATTGAAAAAAGGTACCTGAAGATTAGTATAATAGAATAAATAATTTACATTTTAAGTCTTTTCACTACAGACTTAGGTTTATAGTTGAAAGTAAAGAATTTAATTTTGACCTGCATAACTATCATACATTTCTGATCTTTTAGTATATATTAGTGTTTGTTTCATAAGTCTACTTAAATATTTAAGGATTAACTCTATTTGAGAGTATACATTATTAGACAGTTTTGTGATGGTGATAAACGTCAGGAGTGTATTATCCTACTCCATTATAGGTATTCATTAACCGGACATTATTGATAAAGTAGTCAGAATGTCTAGTAGAATTATGGACGTCCTTTTGTGTGGTCTATAGTAGAGGTAACATTACCTTTGCTTAGAAGTGAATTCTTTGAATAACCTACGTTCTTTTGTTTTGATAATCCTTTGAGTTGGTACACATTCTGCGTAAGGATGTGTATCTGATTCTTGACCTATCAGGTTTTACACTCAAAAGTGTCTTCTATCCAATATGTGTTCTGTTTGCTTTGCTTTGTTGGCAGGAGACATACACTGAGATAGCTGGAATGCAGAGGTTTGGGGCTTTTTATATGGATTACTTGTATACGATGGAGAATAACGGTTGCAAAGGTACTTGTTTCTTTCCTTTATGTTTGCTTTTCCTTGAACAACAGAAACAAAGGCTTCTTCAGAATCAGTTGGTCCTTGACTTGTTGTGCTGTGTTGCATCAGATTTACCTTCTGTTACTTTGAGTTATGGTTTAATTTTAATGTCATGTTAGAATTTCCTTAGATTCTGGACATTTTTAATCCTTTCTTTGTGTGGCTGATTGAAAAGGCATTTTATCTAATCACATTAGTTCTAATATGTACCAAATATTAAAATTGTGCTACATCAAATTTCATATTACGTTAAGTTGTCAAAAAGCATAAACTTTTCCTTTTCTTTATTAAATACATTTTGAAAGTCATGTAGATCTTTTTTATTAAAAAAAGAGTTTGTTGTTTCAAGCAGAAAAGTGGAAATAAATTCTTCTGGAAACTATGGACACAGTTTTGTTAGTGCTGTGGAGTCAATTCTGACTTCTAGCAACCCTGTGTACAGCAGAGCAGAACCTTGCCCAGTCTTTTTGCCCCATCCTCTCACCTTCTGGTGCTGTATCAGACAATGCTGCACTGCTGTTCATAGGGCTTTCATGGCCAGCTTTTTCGAAAGTGGGTGGCCAGGTTCTTGTTCTTAGTCTGTCTTAGTCTCGAAGCTCCCATGAAAGTCCACCATAGGTGACTCTGCTGGTATTTGAAATACTGATGGCATAGCTTTCAGCATCACAGCAACACACAACTGCCGCAGTATGACAACTGACAGATGGGTGGAGTGGTTCTATAACCAGGAAACAAACCCAGGTCTCAGTGAGAGCACCAAATCTTAACCACCAAGGCTGGATATGAACATAGAGTCTTTTATTATTTTATTACATGTTTTATCCTTATTTTATTATGTTAGCAATCAAATGATGTTTTCAAAAACTTGACTATTTGGTATTTTATGTGCACATCAGTGTACTATGTTGTGCTTATTATTCCAATCTTTTTTCATATTGAAAACTTAGTGAAATAGGTTTGCCATTTTTTGTTAATTTTTAATATTTTAATAAATGATTACTATGTTTTAGGTGATGAGGTAGATACTGTGAATGCAAAGACCACCAAAGCATTTCTCAAGAAACCAATAAGTAATGTTTAACTGTGCACTTAAATAAATGATTATGATACATCACATTAAGAACAGTAGTATTAATAGAGAGCTAAGAGAGGTACAGGTAAGAAAGTGACTACTTTTGTCTGTGTGGTTGAAGACTTTACAGAAGAGTTGACCTTGAAGGATCATTAAGTTTTTTTAGATAAAAAGAGAAAAAAGAGAAGAAATTTGCTGCTTCCTTCTTTTTTGTAAATTTTTTTCTTTTTTATTGAAGTAACACTGGTTTATAACATTATATAAATTTCAGGTGTACATCATTATATTTCAATTTCTGTGTAGACTATGTCGTGTTCATCACCCAAAAACTACCTACCATTTGTTACTGTACACATGTCCTACTACCTCTTTCTCCCTCCTCCCTCCCCATTTCCCCTCTGGTAACTACCAATCTAATCTCTGTATCTGTGTGTTTGTTGTTGTTGTTGTTTTTATCTTCTACTTATGAGTGAAATCATACAATATTTGACTTTCTCCATCTCAGTTATTTCGCTTAGAGTAATACCCTCAAGGTCCGTCCATGTTGTTCCAAATGGCAAGATTTCATCTTTTTTATGGCTGAATATTAGTCCATTGTATACATGTACTACATCTTCTTTATCCATTCATCCATTACTGGGCACTTAAGGTTGTTTCCAGTTCTTGGCTATTGTGAATAATGCTGCAGTGAACATAGGAATGCAAACGTCTTTACACATTCGTGTTTTCATGCTCTTTGGATAACTACCTGGAAGTAGAATAGCTGGATCATATAATAGTTCTATTCTTAATTTTTTGAGGAATCTTCATACTCCTTTCCTTAGTGGCTGCACCAGTTTTGTAATGGATTTCTAAATGTTGGCGTTCTCACTGATCAAACCTTGGATTCCCTTCTTTTCCTAAACTCTTTCCTGAACTAATCTCATTCTTTTCCATGGATTTAAGCACCTTCTATATTTGTTTTTTAAAATTTATTTTTTCTTGAATTTTATTTTATTTTATTAGGTGTACATCTTAATTTATTTTGAATTCTGTGTAGGTTACATCCTGTTCACCACCCAAAGACTAATTACAATCTATCACCACACTTGTGCCTAATCATCTCTTTTGCCCTCCTTCTTCCCACCTTCCCCTCTGGTAACTACCAATCCAATCTCTGTTGCTATGTGTGTGTTTGTCGTTGTTTTTATCTTCTACTTATGAGTGAGATCATACAGTATCTGACTTTCTCTCTCTGACTTATTTCACTCAGCGTAATATCCTTGAGGTCCATCCATGTTGTCACAAATGGCTGGATTTCATCATTTCTTTTCTTTCTTTTTTTTTTTTTTGAGGAAGGTTAGCCCTGAGCTAACTACTGCCAGTCCTCCTCTTTTTGCTAAGGAAGCTTGGCCCTGAGCTAACATCCATGCCCATCTTCCTGTACTTTATATGTGGGATGCCTACTACAGCGTGGTGTGCCAAGCAGTGCCATGTCCGCACCCGAGATCCGAACTGGTGAACCCCAGGCTGCCGAGAAGCGGAACGTGCGAACTTAACTGCTGCGCTGCTGGGCCAGCCCCATCATTTATTATGGTTGAGTAGTATTCCATTGTGTATATATACCACATTTTCTTTATCCATTCATCCCTTGATGGACACCTAGGTTGCTTCCAACTCTTGGCTATTGTGAATAATGCTGCAATGAACATAGGGGTGCATGTGTCTTTACGCATTTGTGTTTTCAAGTTCTTTGGATAAATAACCAGCAGAGGAATAGCTGGATCATGTGGTGGATCTATTCTTAATTTTCTGAGGAAACTCCGTACTGTTTTCCATAGTGGCTGCACCAGTTTGCACTCCCACCAACAGTGTACAAGGGTTCCTATCTCTCCACATCCTCTCCAACACCTGTTGTTTCCCGCCTTGTTACTTATAGCCATTCTGATGGGAGTGAGTTGATATCTCATTGTAGTTTTGATTTGCATTTTCCTGAGAGTTAATGATGTTGAACATGTTTTCATATGCCTGTTGGTCATCCGTATATCTTCTTCACAGAAATGTCTGTTCAGACCTTTTGTCCATCTTTTAATTGGGTTATTGGTTTTTTTGTTGTTGAGATGGATGAGTTCCTTGTATATTTTGGATATTAACCCCTTATCTGATACATGGTTTGCAAATATCTTCTCCCTTTTGTTAGGTTGTCTTTTCGTTTTGTTGATGGTTTCCCTTGCTGTGCAGAAGCTTTTTAGTTTGATAGTCCCATCTGTTTATTTTTTCTTTTGTTTCCCTTGCCTAGTCAGACATGGTACTTGAAAATATGCTGCTAAGACCAATGTGAAAGAATGTACTGCCTATTTTTCCTTCTAGACGTTTTATGGTTTAAGGTCTTACATTCAAGTCTTTAACCCATTTTGAGTTAATTTTTGTACATGGTCTAAGATAATGGCCTACTTTCATTCTTTTGCGTGTGGCTGTCCAGTTTTCCCAACACCATTTATTGAAGAGACTCTTCTTTCTCCATTGCATACTCCTGGCTCACTTGTTGAAAATTAGCTATCCATATATGTGTGGGTTTATTTCTGGGCTCTTGATTCTGTTCCATTGTTCTGTGTGTCTGTTTTTGTACCAGTACCATGCTATTTGGTTACTATAGCTTTGTAATATATTTTGGAATCAGAGAGTGTGATACCTCCA
The DNA here is from genome assembly GCF_021613505.1 of Equus quagga. Taxonomy (NCBI): domain Eukaryota; kingdom Metazoa; phylum Chordata; class Mammalia; order Perissodactyla; family Equidae; genus Equus; species Equus quagga. Next base: position 38,656,415 of record NC_060282.1, on the reverse strand, counting down.
GCTTTGATCTTTTTCCTCAGGATTCCTTGGACTATTTGGGGTCTTGTGTTGTTCTATATCAATTTTAGGATTCTTTGTTCTATTTCTCTGAAAACTGTTGTTGGAACTTTGGTAGGGATTGCGTTGAATGTATAGATTGCTTTAGGAAGTATGGACATTTTAGCAATGTTAATTCTTCCCATCCAAGAGCATGGAATATCTTTCCATTTCTTTGCGTCTTCAATTTCTTTCAACAGTGTTTTACAGTTATTGGTGTACAGATCTTTCTCCTCTTTGGTTAAGTTTATCCCTGGATATTTTATTCTTTTTGTTGCAATTGTAAATGGAATTGTATTCTTAATTTCTCTTTCTGTTACTTTGTTGTTAGTGTATGGAAGCACAACTGTCTTTTGTATCTTGATTTTGTATCCTGTGACTTGACTGTTTTCATTTATTATTTCTTAAAGGTTTTTAGTGGTTTCTTTAGGGTGTTCTATATATAAAATCATATCGTCTGCCAATAATGACAGTTTGACTTTTTCTTTTCCACTATGGATCCCTTTTATTTCTTTTTCTTGCCCGATTGCTCTGCCTAGGACTTCCAATACTGTGTTAAATAAGAGTGGTGAAAATGGGCATCCTTGTCTGGTCCTGTTCTTAGAGGGATAGCTTTCAGTTTTTCTTCATTGAGAATGATATTAGCTGTGGGTTTGTCATATATGGCCTTTATTATGTTGAGGTCTTTTCCTTCTATACCCATTTTATTTAGAGTTGTCATCATAAGTGGGTGCTGTATCTTGTCAAATGCTTTCTCTGCATCTATTGAGATGATCATGTGATTTTTGTTCTTCATTTTGTTAATGTAGTGTATCAAGTTGATTGATTTGTGGATGTTGAACCATCCCTGCATCCCTGGAATGAAACCCAGTCGACCATGATGTATGATGTTTTTAATGTATTGTATTCGATTTGCTAGTATTGTTGAGGATTTTTGCATTGATGTTCATCAGTGATATTGGCCTGTAATTTTCTTTGTGTTCTTGTCTGGTTTTGGTATCAGGATAATCTTGGCTTGGTAGAATGAGTTGGGAAGCTTCCCTTCCTCTTCAATTTTTTGGAACAGTTTGAGAAAGATAGGTATTAAGTCTCCTTTAAATGTTTGGTAGAATTCACCAGGGAAGCCATTTGTTCCTGGACTTTTATTTTTTGGGAGGTTTTTGTTTACTGTTTCAATCTCCTTACTGGCGATTGGTTTATTCATATTCTCCACTTCTTCTTGATCCAGTTGTGGCAGGTTGTATGATTCTAAGAATTTATCCATTTCTTCTAGATTATCTAGTTTGTTGGTGTATAGCTTTTCATAGTCTTCTCTTATAAACTTTTGTATTTCTGAGGTGTCCATTGCAATTTCTCCTCTTTCACTTCTGATGTTATTTATTTAATCCTTATCTCTTTTTTTCTTGGTGAGTTTACCTAAAGGCTTGTCACTTTCATTTATCTTTTCAATGAATCCACTCTTGATTTTATTAATTTTTTCTATTTTTTTTTAGTCTCTATTTCATTTATTTCTGCTCTGATTTTTATTATTTCCTTTCTTCCGCTGATTTTGGGCTTTATTCTTCTTTTTCCAGTTCCTTTAGATGCTCTATTAGATTGTTTATTTGGGAGTTTGCCTGCTTGCTGAAGTAGGCCTGAATTGCTATAAAATTCCCTCCTAGAACCACTTTTGCTGTATCCTATAGATTTTGGCAAGTGATATTTTCACTATCATGTGTCTCCAGGTAATTTCTGATTTCTCCTTTGATTTCTTCATTGACTCCAATTGTTGTTAGTAGCATTTTGTTTAATTTCCACATAATTGTGGCTTTTCTTATTTTATTCCCATAGTTGATTTCTGGTTTCACTCTTTTGTGGTCAGAAAAGATGCTTGGTATTATTTCGATCTTCTTAAATTTATTGAGACTTGCTTTGTGACCTAATATGTGATCAGTCCTGGAGAATATTCCATGTACATTTGAAAAGAATGTGTATTCTGTGGTTTTTGGATAGAATGTTCTACATATATTGACTAAGTCCAGCTGGTCTACTGTGTCATTTAAGGCAGTTGTTTCCTTGTTGATCTTCTGTTTGGATGATCTATCCATAGGTGTAAGTCAGGTGTTAAAATCCCCTACTATTATTGTGTTGGTGTAGATTTCTCCTTTTATGTCTGTTAATAATTGATTTATATATTTAGGTGCTCCTGTGTTGAGTGCATAGATATTTACAAGTGTTATATCCTCTTTTTGGATTGTTCCCTTTATCATTATGAAGTGCCTTTCTTTGTCTCTTGTTACAGTTTTTGTTTTACAGTCTATTTTGTTTGATATAAGTATTGCTGCCTCCGCTTTCTTTTCTTCGCCATTTGCATCGAGTATCTTTTTCCATCCTTTCACTTGAAATTTGTGAGTATCTTTAGGTCTGAAGTGTGTCTCTTGTATGCAGCATATATGTGGGTATTGTTTCTTTATTCAGTCGACCACCCTATGTCTTTTGATTGGAGGATTTATTCCATTGACCTTTAAAATAGATGTTGATAAATATGTATTTATTGCCATTTCGTTACTTTTGTTCTGTGTGTTTTAGTAGTTCTTCTCTGCTCCTTTCTTCTTCTCTTGCTGTCTTCCCTTGTGGTTTGATGGCTTTCTTTAGTAATATATTTCATTTTTTCCCTCTTACTTATTTGTTTACTTATTAAAGGTTTCTGGTTTTTGATTACCTTGAGTTTCCTGTATAATAATTCTACCTATATAGCAGTCTGTATTGAGTTGATAGTCTCTTTAGCTTGACCTCTTTTTAAAAGCTCTACTCTTTACTCCCCTCCTCCCACATTTTATGTTTTCAAAATCATATCTAATCTCTTGTTTTGTGTGTGTCTATCCATTACCCTCTTATCATTGAAATGGGTAATTTTGGTCCTTTTGTCTTTTAACCTTCATATTATCTTCATAGATGGTTGATCTGCTACCTTTACTGTATTTTTGCCTTTACCAGTCATTTTATTGCCTGTTTTTTTCTTTTTTGATAATTTTATTATCCTTATTTGTGGTCTTCTTCCCACTTAAATAAGTCCCTTCAGCATTTCTTGTAGAACTGGTTTCTTGGTGATAAACTCCTTTAATTTTTGCTTGTCTGGGAGGCTCTTTATCTCTCTTTCCATTCTGCATGATAACCTTGCTGAATAGAGTATTCTTGGTTGTAGGTTTTTTCCTTTCAGCACTTGAAATATGTCATGCCACTCTCTTCTAGCCTGTAGAGTTTTGCCTGAGAAGTCTGCTGATAGGTTTATGGACTTTCCATTGTATGTTACTTGTTGCCTTTCCCTTGCTGCTTTTAGGATTCTCTCTTTATCTTTAGTTTTGGACATTTTAAATATAATGTATCTTTGGGATTATATTGTTTGGTGCTCTCTGTGCTTCCTGTACTTGGATGTCTCTTTCCTTCTTTAGCTTAGGAAAGTATTCAGTTATTATTTCTTCAAATAGATTCTCTGCCCCTTTATATCTGTCTTCTCTTTCTGGGACACCTATAATACGAATGTTAGTGCACTTGATATTGTCCCAGAGTCCCCTTAGACTGTTCTCATTCTTTTTAATTCTTTTTTCTTTTATCTGTTCAGCTTGTGTGACTTCCTCTAGTCTTTCTTACAGCTTGCTGATCTCTTCTTCTGTATCATCTGCTCTGCTATTGAGTCCCCCTAGTGAATTTTGCATTTCCAGTATGGTATTCTTCATTTCTGATTGGTTCTTTTTTATATTTTCTAAGTCTTTGTTGACTTTCTCACTGTGTTCATCCAGTCTTCTCCCAATATTGTTGCGCATCCTTATGAGTTTTTGTTTGAACTCTTTGTCGTCTGCGTTGCTTATTTTTCTCCCATTTAGTTCTTTTTCTGGGGTTTTGTCCTGTTCCCTTGCTTGCAGTGTATTCCTTTGCCTCCTCATTATGCCTCTTTCTCTGTGCTTATATCTATGTATTAGGTGAGTCACCTATGTCTCCTGATCTTGGAGAAGTGGCCTTATGTAAGAGATGCCTTTTGAAGCCCAGCAATGTGCTTTCCTCTTGTCACCAGTCCAAATGACCCAGGAGTGACCCCGTGGGCTAACTTGTGTCCTTCTGCTGGTGCAGAGTTGCTCTTACTGCAGGTACCCAAGGAGTCTAGTCTTTCCCTCCCTGGCCAGCTGTTCATAAATCAGGTTTGGCGAGCCCCAGTACCATCGTCTACAAAGTCTATAATAGCATACTTGTGTTGCAGTTTTCCTGTTAACTGGGTAGTTACCCAGTGGAGTTGGTTGCTAGGCTCAGGTGCTTACAGTTGCTGTAACCTCAGGTCTGCAAGGCTGTTGTCAGCTCTCTTAGGGTTGCAGCTGAATTGCGTTGGCCCTAGACACAGGAGCACCCAATTGTTTCAGGATATGGAACGTGGCGTCAATCCTATTTGTGCTGTTTGTGAAGCACAGGTGTTCTGCTGCTGATAAACCCCACCCCCCACAGGTCCACACACACCATCAGCACACTCTGGTCTGTGCACACTTCCTGACCGCGTGGAGTCTACCCCGTTGTCCCACTGCAGAGGCCCCCACCTCTCCACCAACACCTCCCACAGTTCACCTCGTCCCCACACAGGCCCTGCCCCACAGGGACAGACACACTTGCCTACCTGTAGAGGATCAAGGCACCCAGTCTATGCAGGCCGACAGGTAGCCTGAGGGCTTGCTGTTGGGTGGGGCTGGTCCCTATGGCAGGCTGCCTGCCCTGGCTGAACTGGATTAAATCTGTGCTCTATTTGATGTGACAGACCCCTGAGCCAACATGGTCTGTTGGAAGGGGAAGAACTTCAATGTTGTCTGCCAGCATCTGTGTCAGCATGGCTGTTCTACATCACTACAATAGCCGCCATCAATGTTTCAGTCTCTGGAGAGGTCTCACCTCTCACTGGTATGCACTCAGAGCCTACCCGGTGAGTCTCTTTTCACCAAAGGCCTGTGCAGCCTTCTTTCTGGTGATTTTAGGTTGCTCTCTGAGACCAATGAATTTGTGCATGGGCCCTCTAATAGCCGAATGTTATCAGCTTTCATCTGATACCTTTTCTGGGGGTATTCCCATTGCAGTTAATAGCCAGCCAAGCCAGATAGTAGGACAGTCGTCTTAGTTGTGCTGAGTCTGAAGGATACTTATAGTGGTAATGTGCCCCTGCTAAGGTCCCCACTTCTCCAGCGAGGGCTGTGTACCTTAGCGTGGCTCCTGCCTGGCTGGCTGTGAAGCTCCGTGGCTCACAAAGGTGGCTTTCTTTCTCTCCAGAAGGAATTTCTGCCTCTTCCACCTCAGTCAGGACTGTCCCTTGTTATGGCGGTTCTTTTTGTCCAGTTTTCAGTGTTCTCTTCAGGGTAATTTTTCCAAGAATAGTTGTAACCTGGTTGTGTTCTTGGGAGGAGGTGAGTTCAGAGTATGCCTATGCTGCCATCTGGATGAGATCTCTCCTGCTTCTACGCTTTTTAAATGATAGAAAGATGATTTACATTTGCTAGGATGCTTATATATTTTCTATCTGAGAGGCTGATAGCTTAGCTTTTAAGTTTATCACATTTTCCATTTCTGTGAATAGTATACAATCTCGTATATATCTTAGTCCTTAAGGTTTTTTTGACAAGATGTTAGATCGTAACATACAAACAGACAAGTTCTATATATTTACGTACAGAATAACAAAAAGTTATAAACACCTATGTATTCTCTACACAAGCCAAGAAATAAGACAATGTCAGCATCTGATAAGCCTCCTGTGTGTTTCTTTTCCTTTTTTTCTTTTTTTTTTTTTTGAGGAAGATTAGCCCTGAGCTAACTACTGCCAATCCTCCTCATTTTTTGCTGAGGAAGACTGGCCCTGAGCTAACATCTGTGCCCATCTTCCTCTACTTTATATGTGGGATGCCTACCACAGCATGGCTTTTGCCAAGTGGGGCCATGTCCGCACCCGGGATCCGAACTGGTGAACCCTGGGCTGCCGAGAAGCAGAACATGCAAACTTAACCGCTGTGCCACTGGGGTGGCCCCTGTGTGTTCCTTTTCTATCACACTCTCCTCCCTCCCTCCCTAGGGGAAACTGCTATTCTGAGATTTGTGTTAATCCCTTTCTTGCTTTTGTTTCATGACTTACACATCTACTTTCTCAATTGTGCAAGCAGATAATTTTTTTTGAGAAAATAATAAAATTCCATCGTTAATTTAAATTGTGAATGTCACATGTACTTTAAAAATGTATTCATTCATTCACTCAATAATCAGTTCACTTATTCCTTGCCTGCTCTTAGGTAGCTGTGTTCATATGTGTTTCTCATTGTGAATCTATATTCACTTGTAATACAGTGATGGTGATGTGATAATAGCTAATATTTATTGAATGGTTTTAACTGCAAGGCGCTGTTCTAGGTATTTTATGTATACGAGCTTATTTAATCCTCATAATAACCCTACTAGATAGATAACATTATTTCCATGTTATAGCTGAGGAATCAGCCAGTCCTGTACAGGTTAAGTAACTTGGCCAAGATCACACACGTATTATGTGGGATTTGAACCCAGCCACTCTAACTCTTCAGCCTGCATTCATAACTACTGTGTTAAGATTTTCTTCTTTCTTGATTACCTGAAACAAGAAATTTGTAGTAGTTTTAGTGTTTATGAACCTGAGAGAGGTATTTTCAAATTTTATAAGAGGTTTATTTGAAATACTTTAAAGAAATATTTTATCTAAAATTCTTGGCTTGTTGTGACTTGACATTTATTTGTTTCCATAGACCAAATTATCAAAAAGTGCCCTAAGTTTTATCTAAGTATTTAAAAGCATATTAAACTAATAATTTCACAAAGTTTGTAGTGAATTCTGAAATTTTGAAAGATTTGATTGCTGTGTTTTAAGTTCATGATAGTATCCTAATTAATGTAAGAAACTAGTAAATGCATTAAGAAAAAGAGCTTGTATTATTTATTTTTGTTGTGATAAGTGATATAGTGCTTTACTCACATTATAAAATGGCATATAAATTAAAATTTAGTTAAATTTTCTGTGCTAGTGCTTGATATTGATAAACATCTTCTGATAATTGTTTTGTTTTTGTTATCCTACTTGAAAGCACTCAAACCATGTTTTAAAAATGGAATTGAGGGGGCTGGCCCTGTGGCCGAGTGGTTAAGTTTGCGTGCTCCGCTGCAGGCGGCCCAGTGTTTCGTTAGTTCGAATCCTGGGCGCAGACATGGCACTGCTCATCAGACCACGCTGAGGCAGCATCCCACATGCCACAACTAGAAGAACCCACAATGAAGAATACACAACTATGTACCGGGGGGCTTTGGGGAGAAAAAGGAAAAAATAAAATCTTTAAAAAAAAAAAAATGAATTGAAATAGTTCTTATTAATATAACTTTAAATATTTGCTATTCTAACTATTACTTTTCTAGTCTTTTTATTTAGGAAGTCATTGCAAATGTTTTTATGGACCTAAAGTAGATAGCTGAAAATGTAATCCACAACAGGAAGATTTTTAGAGACATAAAAAGAGATCAGATTGAAACAATTCAGTTATTGGATTGAGTAAATAGATGAGAGAGGGGTATCATGGTTCATTGCCCTTTTGAATCTGGATGTCTGGGGAGAGAGTTGGTGTCAATTTAGGGGAATACTGGAATAGAAGGATTCTTGATTCTTACCTTATTCTGTTTAAGGATTAACTTTCTAGTTCCTGGAATAGAACTAAAGCAGGCTCTTTTTTTCTTTAAAGCTATGAGTTTTATACAGACACTCAGACTCATAATGTCTAAGTTATACAAGCAAACTTTAATGAGAACCAATGGGAGAGAGAAATCTCTAGTCAAAGAGGAAAACTAGGGATATATAGTTTCTCACCAATGAAAGCAGACTTCCTTGCACAGTGACAGCACAATGGTTGGTGGAGTTGTTTTGATAGCTTGCAGGTTTCTTCTTCAGATAGGAAGAAGAATAATTTTCTATTGGTAGGTATAAAAGTACAGGGAGATATGGGCAGTGTAGGTTCTTTTGTCTCTCGTTGTCCTGGGGAGACTGACAAGTCCTTCCTTTTTATTAGGCTACCTGGATATTGTCCTGACTCTTAATAAGAGCAGTCAAACATTCAGGGGGCTGGAGTGATTAAACATGTTAAGGGTGGGCACGAGTAGATATACCTTGCTGAAAAGACATGGCTAAAGCCAGTTGCAATATTACATTTGACAAGCCAGTGGCATCTAAATTTAAACTGCATTATAATTAAGTTGCATTATCTGTGGAAAAAAATAGAAGCCCCGTAGGCTTTTATTATTTTAGAGACAATTTGACATCTAAAAGAAAGGTCTTCTTATAAAGTGGCATTTGTTTAGGAAGCCTGATAAGCCCCTACAGGATTCAAAGCAGGGCATTTTCCTTCTTTTTGAATGTTGTGGTTTGCACCTGAAGTTCTTGTTTTCAAGTTACTGTATCCTAACAGGTAACTCTAAAAATGCCTGGTTTAGCTGTGGAAAGTAACGTTGTTTTGTGTGAATGGTACATTATTTATACCCGATTTCTAATGCAACTGAGTGTTATTTATGTGCGTCATAAAATATGTATAAGACTAACTTTGTTTTATTTGGTAGGATATTTAAGTCTGTGTATGGTAATCTTGTTAAGAATATATGAATAATAAATTTATTTTTTTGTCTGTTGTATCAAGACTAAAAATTGAACTGAACTCTTTTGTTTGAAATGAAGGAAATATATTTCTGAAAAAGTTGTTAGAAGGTCTAGATATAGAATTTTTGTGTTTAGTTGGGCCTTCCTAGATTCTAAAGTTCATATTAAATGCTGGAAAGCCTTGCTTTTCTGCTTTTGTTTAAGTAAACAAAATGGCTTAAGAATTAAAAATTACTGTATGTTGTCAATTATAGTAGTAGATTTATGTATTAAAACCATGTCTCTAATATAGAGTGTCCATATTAGATAAGGAGAAATACCTGTAGGTAGGGCCAAGATTTCCGTTAGAATATAGCCTTGGTTTCTCTTCAATATATGGGCAGATAAGGGATTGAAGAACTTGGGTTCTGCACCATGGAGCGTGGCCATAATAGTTTAATTCTGGAAAAAGTTCAAAGAAGATAATACCTGTTCTTCACTTTCGTGGTCATTATGAAATTCTCAAGGCACCCTATGAACATGTAATTTTAAACAATCGATTTTTCTGTGGAACTTTAAGATAAAATAGTAGTAAAGTGTAACTTCCTCCAGTGTTCCTCTTCCAAGTCAACTTAATAGCATTGTGTATAGAATTATTGAATATTAAACAATTAGATTTTACAGAATAATTTTCCAACAATGACCATTTCAATTGTATAGCACTTCTTATAACATTAAATGGATAATAGGAATAATTGTTTTTTGTTGATAATATCTTCTCATCTGCAGAGAGAAAAATATAGATTGGCAGGATTCTGTGTATCCAGCTGATGGTGGATTGGTTTTAAGGCATTAAGCTAAAAGCTGAAAAGATGAGAAAAGAGTAATATTAAAATATATGCTTGGTATGTCTGATTGATGCTTAAAATATTAACATAAAATTTGGCTTCTTGTAGGTTCTGCAAATCAACAAGACTTTTCTTCAGGGAAAACTGAAGATTTAGGAACCGTTCAGGAGAGGTCTACCAAAAGCCTTGTTATAGGTCCTCTTGATTTTCGCTTGGATAGCAGTGCAGTACACAGAATTTTGAAAATGATTGTTTGTGCCTTGGAACACGAATATGAACCATATAGCAGGCTAAAACCAGGTCTGTTTGGCTTAATTTTGAATCTCTTACCAGTTGATTTGAATAAGTATATAATCCAATTTGTTGTATTTTGCCAACTTATACTTTGTAGTATATTTTGCCTGTCTGACTTTCATGTATTTAGTTGTTAATATAAAGAATAAGCTTGTGTGTGGAAGTTATGGGAGAGTAAACTTGTGTGTGGAAGTTATGGGAGAGATCAAGATTTAGAAGCTATTTGCCAGTATTGTCAGTATTTTCTGAGAAAGAGCTGCCCTGAGCCAACATCTATTGCCAATCCTCTTCTTTTTGGTTTGAGGAAGATTAGCCCTGAGCTAACATCCGTGCCAATCCTCGTCTATTCTTTTATATGTGGGACACCTCTACAGTTTGACTGATAGGTGAAGTAGGTCTGTGCCCAGGATCTGAACCTGCGAACCCAGCTAACTGATGCTGAACTTGAACCACTTGGCCACAGGGCCGGGCCCAGTACCGGCAGTATTTTATTGTCACACCTTTTTGATACTTTTTCTAATATATACTCTTGAAATATGACCATTTTTCCACCTTAGTGGATTCTAAGGAGGAGACATGAACCCCATGAAGATGGGCTCTAAACATACAAATTTAACATTCAAGAAAACTTAGGTCTTACTGGTAAAAAAGAATTTGGTGTACAACTAATTTTTTTCTTCATGGTATGAAGATTTGGTTATCACAGTTTCATAAAATGCAAATTCCTTTTTTATGCAATAAAGTCCTGTAGAGTAGGACATGATAGCATAATGAGGGAGAATAGGATGGTAATTCAGCCTATGTGGTCAGACTGTGGTTTGAATTCTGACTCCCCACTTCTTATTGACCTTAGGAAGTTTAACTAACATAACTGATTTTTCATTTCTCTATCTGTATAACAAGTTTAATTATTGTGACAGGAATGGTTGTCTCCCTAATATCCATTCTTCTCTTATAGTAATAGAAATTTCCATGATAGAAATTTTCATCATGGGAATAAAGAATACACATCCCAAGTAGAGTCATATGACTAGGTTCTGGCTACTGTGATGGGAGCAGAACTTAATGTGAATTTTTGGGCCATGACTTTAAAAGGAAAAGAACATACCTTCTCCTCCACTTCCCGCATTATAATGGCTGGAAAGCAATTATAATGACAGGACGGGAGACAGGGTCTCATCTTAGACCCTGAGATGAAAACTGCATTCTGAGGATGACACAGCAGCAAGATAGAAAGAACCTAGGTCTTAGGTAGTGTAGGAGCACCATGTCAGATCTGGAGCCTTTAGACTCAGATTATGTGAAAGAGAAATAAGCTGCTGTTTTTGTTGAATCTTCTTTTATTTTATTTTTGTCACAGAAAATTTACCATTATTCTTAATGATACACTAATAGGACCTTCTAAAGGTTATTGCATATAAAAACATGTAACAGAGTGGGTAGTGCATAATAAGTGCTTGACATGTTCATGCATTCATTTTTTTTTTTAAGATTTTATTTTTCCTTTTTCTCCCCAAAGCCCCCCCGTACATAGTTGTACATTTTTAGTTGTGGGTCCTTCTAGTTGTGGCATGTGGGATCCCGCCTTAGCATGGCTTGATGAGCCGTGCTATGTCCGTGCCCAGGATTTGAACCCGTGAAACCCTGGGCTGCCGAAGCAGAGTGCGCAAACTTAACCACTCCACCACAGGGCCGGCCCCCATGCATTCATTTTTTGCACCTTGCTTGAATGCGTACTCCATGCCAGACACTCCTGTAAGTGCTAGAATGGTACGTACAGAATGGCTAAAATAAAAAACAGTGACAACACCAAATGTTGGGAAGAATGTGAAGAAACTGGATCACTCATTCATTGCTGGTGGGAATGTGAAATGGTACAGCCACTCCTGAAAACAGTTTGGTAGTTTCTTTGAAAACTAGACATGCAACTGCCATATAACCCAGCAACTGTACTCCTGGGCTTTTATCCCAGAAAAATGAAAATTTATGTTTACACAAAAAACAGTGCATAATTTGTTTTTCTCATGTCAGAGTCCAACATATAACATGAATTTTTATTTGAAGCAGTTTCTCATCTCAAAAATGTGATATATATAAAGAAACTATTGTTAACTGACTTTAATATATAGGCACTTTTCACTTTGCATGGTAGTTAGGGACCATAAAAATGTGCAAGCTGAAATTATGCAAAGTGATGATATTCAGAGGGACAAATTGCATTTGTTCCACACTTTTCGATATTTTTGTCAAAACACTAAAAACTCCTCTTACTCTTGATATAAATGTATATAGAAATGAAAATAATAGTAAAAGGAATAGTAAAAAATTAAAGGTTTTATTTCTTTGTAAAAAATTTATCGAGTAGCTTGAATAGTTCTTGTCTCCTCATATAACTTACATCATGGAGTGAGGGTGTCTTTCCTATGCTTTGACAAATTGTCATACTCCTAAGTTTGGATCAGATTCCAACATTTCATCCTATACACTTTCAATGCGTGAAAACCTCTGAGAGTTCCTTTAATGGGAAGTATTTGGCTTGCATCGCTTCCTCTGAGACAGCTTCATCCTTTTTTGTCACAACCACTTTCCTCACCTACATTGATAAGTTTATCTTTACTATGTTTCCCTGGCTGCATATCGAGAGTCTCTCCAGAGGTGCAGTGTTTATATTCCCATGGTCAGCTGTTTCTTCTGTAACTCCGTTTATGTTTGTTTAGAATTTCACTTCCAGCATTAGCAGTTTTATTTCTTTGCTGCACTTTCATCTTTGATTGCCAATTCTCTGTTTGAATTATCCATTTTTGTAAAACGTCACATGAGTTTATCACCACTAAACAAGGAGCCAGTTCAACTAGTACATGCTTTGCTGTCTATGCATGAACTAAATAACAGATACTAGTAACCAGTAACCAAACCTGACAGACTTTGAAAGAAGTGACATGATTGGTCACTGATTGTGATGCTCAGCTCTTACTTATGTAATGATTTTGGGACTGAAGAACTAGCAGCGAAGTTTGCACTTCATGCAGTTATTTACAGTTATTATACTGTGGTAACTGATATTTGAACTGTGTTTTTTGGGAACTGGCATTTTTTAACTAAAAGAAGATAACTGAAATTCATGCATATCAGAACTGTGCAAAGTGAGAGCTCCTGTACGTACATATATACATATATATGGGTGCGTATGTATTAAATCTTCAGTTAGCAGTTCTGCTCCACTCTTTTTTTTTTTTTAACTATTTACTGAAGTCTAATATGCATATTGGAAAGCACACAAAACCTAAGGGTATAGTTCTGTGAATTTTGCAAACTTAACCACATCTATGTAACTAACTGTTGAAGAAATGGAACCTTACCAGCACTTCAGAACTCCCCTTTGTGCCCTCTTTTGGTTACTACTCTGACCTCCAGGGTAGCCACCCTCCTTACTTCTAATATCATAGATTTAGTTTTGCTTATTTTAGAATTCATGCAAATGGAATCACATAGTATGTAGTCTTAGGTCTCTGGCTTTAGCTTACATTATGTTTATGAGATTCATTCTCGTTGTGTAGTATCCCATGGTGTGAATATACCATAACTTATTTATCCATTTTACTGTTGATGAATATTTGGTTGGCTTCTAGTTGTTAGTTATTGTGGTAGTGTTGCTACAAACAATCTAGTAAATGCCTTTTGGTAAACATATGTACCATTTCTTTTGGATATTTAAGACTGGAATCGCTTAGGTAAAAGGATTGCAGATGTTTACCTGTAGTAGATATTTCCAAACTGTTTTCCAAAGTGATTGAACCACTTTATTCTCCCAAACCACTTTACTCTCCTATCAGCAATGTAGGAGAGTTTACTTGCTCTTGACCAGCACTTGGCAAACCAAGACTCACTGCCTCTTTTTGCACAGCCGATGAGCTGATAATGGGTTTTGCATTATAAATAGTTTGAAAAAAATACAAAGAAGAATCATATTTTGTGACACATGAAAACTATATGAAATTTAATTTTCAGTTTCCATAGATAAAGTTTTATTGGAACATAGTCGTGCTCATTCAGTTATGTGTTGTTTGTGGCTGCTTTTGTACTACAGTGGCAGAGTTGAGTAATTGTGACAAAGACTATTTGGCCCACAAAGCCTAAAATATTTTCTTTATGGCTCTTCATAGAAAAAGTTTGCTGATGTTTGGTCTACATGCTTGTCAACATTTAATATTCTTAGTCTTTTTTATTTTAGCCATTCCAGTGGGTCTGTAGTGTTATCACATTGTGACTTTATTTGTAGTTATCTGATGCCTAGTGATGTTAATTATCTTTTGATATAATTTTTGGCCATTTGGATATATTATATTTTGCTTGTTTAAGGTTTTTTTTACCCATTTTTTTTAAATTGAATTATTTATTATTGATTTTTAAGAAGTTTTAAATTTTGTTTTTTTAAATTCTGTGGGTCCAAGTTCTTTGTGGAGATATCTATATCTATATATCTTATCTATCTGTGGCAAATATTTCCTCCCAGTCTGTGGCTTGCTTTTACATTACTTTAGTGGTATTTGTATGAACAGAATCTATTATTCTTTTAATGAAAAAGATTAGGAATTTCTTTAGAATATTTAAAAATAGAAAATGTGTATTTTTGTATAGTAAAGACATACATATACATTCTGGAGTGGTGTAATTTGTATCTGTTAAAGGTAACACATTGTTTTACAACTGCTTCATTGTTGAAAAAAATAGAATTTGACCTTAAAATTTGGGGAACCAATTAATTAGTTTTTAGGTTATTTAAGAACGTGAATTATTGGGGCCAGCCCTATGGTCAGGTGGTTAAGTTCGTGCACTCTTCTTTGGCAGCCCAAGGTTTCACCAGTTTGAATCCTGGACACTGATCTAGCACTGCTCATCAAGCCAATTAGAAGGACTGACAACTAAAATGTACAACTGTGTACCGAGGACTTTGGGGAGAAGTAGGAAAAATTTTAAAAAATAAAGTGAATTGTTTAAAAATAATTTTTCATTAAATTTTCATCATTTCATTTTAGATATTAAGTATGAAAATGAAACAATACTGAATCCTGAAGAAGTGGCATCTTTGGAGGAATATATTCCTACTCGACATACAAGTGTTACTCTCCTTAAATGCACCTGCACGATTTTCATGGCTGAGTTCAACTTGCTAGATCATTTGCTACCTGTCATTATGGGAGATAAGGTATATTTTGCAATTTACTACTTCTTTTCTTATCTATGCATATTTGTTGGTTCTATGATATTGTAAGAGGAATGTGATTAAGTAAAAGGATATCTGCTTATATAGTTATCTGTGATGAAGTTAAAGCAATGTAACTATGATTGTTAATTCTTAGAAAATTATTTATATTTATAGTATATAAAATTATATAAAGATATGATTTATAAATTTTGTATTATTATCATATAACATATAAACATGTATAAAAATATATTTTTAAGTAAAATAACCTCAAACTAAGGCTGTGTAAAGAAATGTTGAAGAGCATGGGCCTACAGGTCAGACCGTATACTAACTATGACACCTTATGATACCTTGCATTATATCCCTAAGCCTTGTTTTCCTTTTCTGAAAAACAAAAGAAAATTATATTTTTCAAGTGGGCTGACAGATTCAGCCAGTAAAGAAGCAAGAAACCCAGATAGATTCAGATAGTTTTACATAGACAGCAAAAGCAAATTGGTAATGGTGTCAGCTCGCCATGTCCCTTTCAGGACAACCCAAGGCCAAATGACATGCAATACATATGGTAGGGTACCTTGTTGGCGAGGATTCAATTCCACACTGCACCTAAGCAGTTATATAGCCTACAGCTGTACTCTAAGATGGGTGGGTTGAAAGCCCCATATCTCACCTGCATGAGGGATGCTAATGAGAAGATGTCTCATAGCAGCCTCCCTCAAAATGAGATGGTGGGTCAGAAATGGTCTTTTAGCAGCTCCTCACAAGAGCACTTATCTTCCCCTGAGAGTATCACAAGGATGTTCTACCAAGAATTAGGTCTGCTGTGGTTGGGCCTTGCCTTTGGTGGTCTAAATGGATTTGTGTAAGATTGTCAGGGTGCTGGCACAGAGCAGTCCCCTACAGTACCTAGCTTCTGGAATTATTTTGAATATTCAATGAGATAATGCATGTAAACCATTTTGCCCATATTAGGAACCCAGTGGTTACTGCTGTTATTGTTAATGAGGACTTACTAGATGCTTAATATTTGTTTAAGGTTCATATACAATGTATTGCTTTCTGACTTTGTTGTATACATATAGGGTATTATCTCCTTAATTTAGCATTTTTTTAGTTATATTTCTTTTGATATCTGCATAATGATGAAGATTATAGAAGTAAAAACTGTCCTAACTTTAGATAACATGAACTTATGGAAGTATGGCAGGGAGTTGACTATGATGCAGTAGTTTCATTTTGTATATTTACCCTCTATGGGCCACTCATAATTATTGCGTTGCTGGGTTAAGAGATCATCTGGGGAAAATTTCAGTGGAGAAAATAAAAATTATGTCAGCATTAGACATGAACTTTAAAGTAACTGTGATTAATAAGTTCAAGAAAGAGACAAAAAGGTAGAAGATTTTAAAAGACACTTCAATCCATGAAAAAGGAACCAAATGAAATTCTGGAATGGAAAACTATGGCACAGGTTAAAAGTAAAAGCATAGAAAAAGATATGCAATTTAAGTACTAATCAAAGGTAAGATAGCGTGACTATTTTAATACCAGAAACTAGAGAGCTTAGGACAAGAAGTACTGTTAGAGGGGCCAGCCCCATGGTCGAGTGGTTAAGTTCACGTGCTCCACTTCACTGGCCCAGGGTTTCGCCAGTTTGGATCCTGGGCACGGACATGGCACTGTTCATCAAACCATGCTGAGGGGGCGTCCCACATAGCACAACCAGAAGGACCTACAACTAGAATATGCAACTATGTACTGGGAGGCTTTGAGGAGGGGGAAAAAAGATTGGCAACAGATGTTAGCTCAGGTGTCAATCTTAAAAAAAAAGCAAAACAACAAAAACCAGGTACAGGCCTTGCTTAAAAAAAAAAAGTATTATTAGAAATAAAGAGAGCCACTTCATAAAGACAAAAGTGTCAGCTCAAAGAATGAACAACATTGGTAATTCTCCCAGATGTTAAGTTGAATGAAAGCAGGGAGATGTGAGAATATACTGTGTGATTCTATTTACATGAAGTTCAAGAACAGACAAAATTAATCTATGGTGATTGAAGAGAGAATGTTGGTTCCTGCTGGTGGGGATTCAGCATTTTCTGAAAAGGGGCATAGCCGCCTAGGCCTTCATAGCCTTCAGCTTGAAATGCCTGATGGTTACAGAAGTAAAAATTTTTTGAGCTCTACAGTTAAAATTTATGTGTTCTACTATGTGTTGTACCTCAATAATCCAAAATAAAGTCTCTTAAAAAAGTAAAGTAATTGGTTAATAAGTGGTGGTTTAAAAATTGCTAATAAGGAGTCAAAAAAGCAGGATTATATATTCAGCTTAGTCAATTTTAGGCACAGTGTTTCTCAATAATGGCATTGTTGTCTTTTGGGGCTGGAGAAATATTATGTAGGATTTACCATCTTCAGCTAATTCTTGCTAAAGGCTAGTACTGTTCCCCAATTATTGTGACAATGAAAGACAGGCAAAACAACCCCAAAGAAACTGCTCTTTCCACATATTTTTATGTACTTCTGGATGGAAGGTCATACTGTTCCTCATTGAGAACTACAGGTATGGCATTTTAAGGGAGTTTATTTTGAAGCATTTATTTGGAAGTTTAGGAATGTTCTGTAACACTGAAAATATCAAGCCCACCTTGAAATTCTTAGGACTTTATGAACCTTTAGCCTGTATCTTAGTAGATGTGATATGGATCAGAAATTTTTTTATCCTGCAAACTTTGCTTTTTGTGAGTATCTTGAAACTGGAGTGGTGCATTTAGTCTATTAGTCATCTAAATGTGAGTTAAAGGAAAGAAGATAAAGGGTGGCTGGCTCTGAGATTATCTAGGAAATTTTTTTGGAATGATTGAGTTTAAGAAAATGTACTGAGGCACACAAAGACACTATTCTAGTTGATTGAAGAAATAAAAAGCTTTAGCTAAAAAGGCAGTGATAATTGTGCAGTAAATATGCATTCTTTGAAATCTGGAGCATACTTAAAAAATATGCAGAAGCTGTTTATATTTGGTTGTGGTAATAGAGTCCCACATAAAGGCATCATTTCTAGATTGGTTTGCTATCACTACAAAATGTGCCAGTCTGAAGCTTGTATAGAGGGCATTGCACATCAGTCACTGTTCTCCTGAAGTATAAAGTGAACACTGTTATTTTCCAGAATTCAAGTAACTTCATGAATACTACAAACTTCCAGTCTCTTCGGCCTTTGCCATCTATTCAGATATTGGTGGATAAAATTAATCTGGAACATTCTGTTCCAATGTATGCTGAACAGTTGGTGCGTGTGGTCAGCAGCCTTACTCAACCTTCTGATAATCTGCTTCATTATTGCTATGCACACTGCTACCTTAAGGTATGAAAAGTGAATTTTCTTGTTCATTAGTGTTTGGTTGGCTTTGGGAGAATTAAATAGATCTCTTTTATCCTGGAGTTGTAATTTCACAGAATTAGTACCCCATACGGTGAGATTTAAGTAAAATATGAGAGAGATACTCATTATAATTAAAATAAATAAAAGTATCTATTTTAAAGATATTTCTTCAATTATTTGGGATTAATAGCTTGCTATTTATAAGATAATGGTAATTTTAATTTTTGAAGATTTTATGTATCATCCATGATGATATTTATAAGCAGTATGAAAAGCACGTAGTTTATAAGGAAGCTTTAAAAGACTCCTGATTTCTTTGAGGTGAATGTTTATGTGAGACAATGTTTTATAAAGAGAGTTTAACACACTTTCCTCTTATTGAATTCATGTTAATTTCTTGATACAAAGGGAAAACTCTCTTATTGCTTTAAATCACGTTATGTAAAGTTAATTATTGGAGGCTTTACTCACTCTTCCATATCTTTTGTTTTAAATAAATAATACATCCCAGTATAGGTACATACAAAAAGATAAACTCAAATGTTGAGTAATAAGTATTTTTGCTAAGCAAACCCAAGTGTGTAGTCTACATAGAGACAGTGTATACCTAATCAAATTGTTTTATGGACTAAAGGCAACTATACAAAGCTGAATTCGAGAATAACTACTGAAAATGCACTAAATTTTATGTAAAGTACTAAAAAATTAGAGGACTCCAAAAATAGACTCCTGAGTTTATTAGTTCATACTTTATTGTTTGATGTTTTAAAGTTCTTATCTATTTGCTTATTTGTAAAGTAAAAGGAAATACCAGTTTAGATTGCCTCCAGGGGTTTTTAAGATGTTAAAATTTGACTGCTTTTGAACCATGTAGGGTATTAGAACATGTTTTCCTAGATGTCCATGCAAAGCCCATTTTTAAGAAGATGGAGGAGTGACAGTATGATGTTGCAAAGGGGTGTGGACACAGGGAAGTGTGATTCATTAGGCTGTTATTATAATGATCTGTCATAGTGTTTTATGTCGTGTGGAGAGTACCAGAAGATATTTTTGAAAGCTAGATATTTAGATAATATTTTACACTTATGTTTTTTTGATTCATTACCACAATTAGTACACTGAGGTGTATTTTTTTTTTAATGTTGATGCAACTTGAATATCAGATTGTAATGTTAAGATATATGCCTTGTTTTGTTGAAACAGGTCTAATTTTAGGCAGTTCACTAGTCTTTCCAAGATATTCTACTCAGGTAGGATTCATCAATTTGGCAAATATTAAGTTCTTTCCATATTGCAGACACTCAGCATTAAAGATGAATAGGGCATACCCCATCCTCAAGGAGAATGGTCACCAAAGCTGTTGGTCACCAATATGGTTGTCATCCATACTGACATAAAAGTTATTGGAATAGTTGTTTACCACTACTATTTGTTAGCATGTTAAAAGCTCACTTAAATTTCCAGGGTAATGTCAAAGTTAGTTACAGTGTAGTCCCAATAAAGTTATGTTTTGGGAAAAGGACTTTTGCTACACATGCTGTGTAGTTGTCTTTTATATTTTGGTTAGTTTGACTGTTGCTATAATGGGCACGTTAAATGTCCCAGGAAGTTAGGTGTTGGACAGGGTGGGAATAGTAGAGGATTTAAATGTCTACTTCATGTGTGTGTGGAGTATTGGACCCTAAGTAATTTTCAGTTGAATACTCAAACAAATGCTCAAGTTTTAATTTTGTGTGCCTAAATTTGACTGTATTGATGATACGATGAAATAATATGTAGTTCCTATTTCATGTAATGAAATTTATTATGTCAGAGAGTTGTCATGGATGTGTGAAGAAAACATGCAGGTGAACTTTCATATATCTTAACCAAGTTCTCTTTATTTAACTGCCAAACTCATCCTTTGAATATGTATGGCATCAAGTAGCTAAGGCATTGCAAAGCATCTGGTGTTTGAAACATATGTAGAAAATAAGTTAGTGAAAATACCTTTAAACTATAGAAGTATTTGTAAATTTAAGGCCTTGTTACTCCAAGGCTCAGCTATGGCACATGCTTCAGAGAGATCAAGAAGGTTGTAGTAGAATCAAAGCCCTTTGGATTTTTTAGACTTGGCAATTTTTGACCTCAAGTAAACAATTTTCCCTGGAGATTTGGAGGAATGGTCCTTTCATACACAGTTGGTGGGTGTATAAATTGGTATCATTTGAGTTGATGAGATTCAAAATATAATAGAGTACTCATTTTTTGTAATACAGTTTTACTAATCAGAAGAGTGGTATTCTTTTTCTTGGGATAATATTTCACCTCATTGGGGTTCCAACTTAGTATTCCCTAGCATCAAATTGATTATAAATGTTCATATGTCAAAATTATTCTTATCTTGTAGACAATACAAAAACAGACCATGATAGAATTTGACCTCTGGGCTATAATTTGCTGATCTCTGCCCCAGAGAAATTTTTGCATAAGGAGATATATACAACTAGAGGTCTATCTATGCTTACATGGATAGCTCTCTACAACATAATTTTTGGTGGGAATACCAGGAAGCATAATGGTGTATATATAGTATTATGCCATTTATGTAAATTAAGAAAACATAATAATGCTAAAGATTGTTCCCAGATAAGAAAGGGTCTATACACGTATAACAAATGGATAAGATACATTCTAAACTGCTGAAAGTGGATTTATGTGGTCTGGACATGGTTGAGGCTGGCCCAGTAGGACTAGTGTGAGGGTCATGGTTAAAATAGACTTTAGCTATGTTGTAAGGCTTTTTATTTTTTAAATAACAACTTTACTGAGATAATTTATATACCATAAATTCACCTTTTATGAACAACAGAATTAGTGACTTTTAATATTTTCACAGAGTTAATGCAGCCATCACCACGATCTACTTTCATAACTTTTTTATCACCCTAACAGGAAACTCTCTACCATTAGCATTCACTCCCCATTTACTCCTCTCCTCCTGCCCCTTGCAACCACTGGTCTACTTTCTGTCTCTATGTATTTGCCTATTCTGGACATTTCATATAAATGGAATCATACAACATACGGTCTTTTTTGACTGACTTCTTTCACTAGTAATATTTGCAAGGTTCATTCGTGTTGTAGCATGTATCAGTACTTTATTCCTTTTGATATTCCATATTAATAATATTCCATTGTATGAATATATTGTATTTTGTTTCTCTCTTTATCTGGTGATGGACATTTGTGTTGTTTCCACTTTTTGGCTCTTGTGAATTAATATAGCTACAAACATTTGTGATTAGGTTTTTGTGTGGACACAAGTGTGGAGTTGCCTGGTCATATGGTAACTCTATTTTTAACATTTTTAGGAACTGCCAAACTTTTTTCCAAAGGGATTATTACATTGTTTTGCTGTCCCACTAGCAGCAAATGAGGATTCTTATTTCTCTATATCCTCACTAACACTTGTTTTTGTTTGTGTTTTTGATTTTGGTTATATTAGTGGTTGTTAAGTGGTATCTATCTCGTGGTTTTGATTCATGTTTCCAAAAAGACTAATGATATTGAGCATTTTTTTCATGTGCTTATTGGACATTTATACATCTTTTTTTGAGAAATAGCTATTCAGATCTTTTGCCTATTTTTAAATTGAGTTATTTGTCTTTTTATTGTTCAGCTGTAAGCATTCCTTATGTATTCTGGAGGGTTTTATTTCTTTAAAAGTATAGGTGACGGAATCACAGTATTCATATTTTGAAAATTCTGGGTGATGGAAAAATCGTTTATTATTTATTGTTTCCTCGCTTGAATTGTTAGTGAAAAAAAAATCAAGAGAAAATACTTAATTTCTTTCCATAAGAAAAGAATGTAAGTATCAGTTTCAGTCCAGAGTTTCTTTTTGTTTTAATGGATACACGAACGGAAACTAGATTTAGAAGGTTTAAGGAATGCCTAGACAATGAAAAAAAATGTAGCATTCTCCAGGTTACTCTTTCAAGATGTTTGCTGATCAAGGTGAGAAGTAGAATTTTACTGATGGTTGGAGGAGAGGTGGTGGTGAGAAAGATTGTTTGTCTGTTTTTTCTTTAAGAATAAGTAGAGAGAATCAACCTTACTTTTTTGGAGAGAAGAAGGAGGAAATGGAGGAAGGAAGCAAGGCAGAGTGAAAAATTGTGAGCTAATGGATGAGCTCTAAATCAAATGAAGCATCATATTGCTGTTCTAGCAATATGTAATTTTGAGGAAGTTCTTTATCCTTTTTATACTTCATTTTTCCCATATGTGAAATGAGGTGATTTAGTTAAATAATCTCAAAGCAGTTTTAGCTCTGAAATTCTAAATTTTTATCAACTAGATCGGTTCCATCCTTTTCCCTTGATGGCTTTTTCTTTCTAAAATGTTCATTATTATGCTGTAGAATTGCAGTTAGAATAATTCTTTCTTCAATTTTTGTATGTTCCAATATGTTACTGTATACAGATTAATTTTTTACATGAAAGTAATGCTTGATTTTTTTTTGTTCTTTTAAGAAAAGGACACATCTTTAGGATGTGGTTATACTGTTATACTGAGTGTCTTATAATGGCAACAGCATAAAATGATTTATTTTACATCACAATTATGTGTTTTCATTGTTGTTTTACGGTTTGTGCTTTTTATAGTTTTTGTCTTTCTACCATTGCAAATCCTAACTTTGCAAACTAATTTTTATTAAAAATTTATTAGAACTAAGTTGTTTTATGTTTCTAAATCTACTATGGCTTCATCTGTTTGAGATGTTAATTCAAGAACATTTGTTGTAATGTGTTAAAATATAGATGATGTACTTATTTTTATTGTTTTCTAATTGGATTTTTTAAAGGCGGCACTACACGTTTAACTTTTTATTTAATATAATGTGTAAGTCATCTTGTTCAAGTTGACATTTGCTTTGGCTAAAATTTATATTAGTAGTTGCTGCTTCATACATTCTTACTGCTTCAGACCGTCAGTTTGCAGTGTACTTTTATTCTATTTCTGATTATATGAACTATCCTTGGTAAAAGCACCTAAATTCATATTGTGCTGGTTTTTCTTTTTCTAGATCAAGTATTTGTAATCTTGGCTAAGGGCTGTTGACAAGTTTTTAGATTATATAGGTGTTGTAAATCTGTGTATCTCATTGCTGTAGTTGAAAAGAGAGAGAGCTGAAAATTGGTTATTTTGAAATAATTATTTTTGATGTGGTAGATAGGACATCTTTCATTATACTTTGTACTTCTTTGTTGTCTTAGAAGCATCTTGGGACAACATGTAAATTTAGTAAAAGTTTAAAAAAAATTACAGAATGATATGCAATTTCCCCAAAGTCCTTTGCAGTTCTGCAAACAACCAGCAGGGGATCTCCTCTACACCCAATTTCCATCTGAGTACAGTTAATGATAGTGTCTGTGATTATATTGTTGGAGAATTTTATAGAATATTAGAAAGTGGCTTGAGAGGGTGCTTAGTTGAAGGTAGATAATCCTATATGATAAAATATTACCTTTATTCATACTCTAGAAAAACTTGGAGGTTGGGCATTGTTTTAATAATCATGTTTTATATTGAGTGGTATTAATAATTGTAAATTTCAGAATTTTTAAGATAATGGGCCTTTGAGAGGAAATATGAAATGCTGAAATTGCACATTTCAGAATGCCCGGAAGTTCTTTTTATACAGTATTGCTCATAACAAATCTTCAAAGAGAATGAATGTGGAATAACTTAATTTTTAAGATCAACCATTAAAGTATCAGAAACATGTTTTTAGATTTTTTTCTTTTTCCTCTCAATTCTGTATTTCCTGCCACTTGGTTAATAGCAGAACTGATAGGAATTAATAAGTATATCACTTTCATTTTTCTTGATAGTAATTAGGTAGGTAGGTTCTTTGAAATGCAATTTTGCCTGAAAATATATAATTCTAACTAATGTCTTATTTCCACAAAATTATTTGTTCACTAAAAACTGACTTTAGAGGAAAGGATTTAACATTATCAGTTTGATGAATGATAGGGGCATAATAGCTTGTTGAAACCGTTTGGAAGTAGCTTAATACTTTCTAAGAAATTGATCATTAGTTTGTATTTATTAAATGGAAGTATTTTGCTTTGAAAATTAGTGACTGTGAAATTTTCAGTATGTTTCACTGTAGAACTGGAAGTTAATATTAATCCTGGAGATAGGAAAGTCAGTGTTTTATAAATTCAAGAAATAAAAAATAATAATGAGAGATAAATGTTGAGGTTGAGCTGCTTTTGCATGTTGTTGGAAAACAGTATCTCCTTTTTTTTGTATCCCTGTGTGTTAGTGTTTCCTGTTTGAGATGTTTATCTTCTACCTTATTGGAAATAATTGGAACAGAAATATCATATTCAGTTCTCTGCAATGTTTCATATAAAGTGTGATGTTATATTTATTCTTCCTACTAAGGCAAATACAGTGTTCAGGAATTTCAGGGAATGCTTGTAAAATTTTTGAGTGTAATCTGCTCATTTTAAGTATAAACATATGCAGAGTAATTTATGCCATGTACCAAATTTCCTGGGGTGAAAAACCTCAGCCCTACAATTGTTTTCATGAAAGAAAGGGAAAAGATGTAACATTTTAGGATATATTTGGATATCTTTCTTCGTGTGTGTAATGTTAGTTGAGGGTAAAATACGTTTTAAAGATTTTTCTTGTTGTACTGAGTGTTCTTTTAGGCATAAAATAATATTAACAGTAATTTATTAAAGTTAGTATCTACAATGTATATAATGTAGTTGGCTTATATTAAAATAAAATATGTGTGTTTTAGCAGACAAAACACTAAATGAGAATTATGTATACAAATAAAATGTGAAACATAAAGTTAGTAAAAAAAAGCAATGATCTTTCTGGGATGTGAAAGAAATACTATATGTTTAAATCTCTTAATTCTGATTTAGTTAATGTCAAATTGAATAAAAGAAAATGCTCATGTTTGGGAAGTGGTAAAAGGCATTGGAACATATTTAGTGTGCAGCTGTTGTAGAGCAAATTGAAACTGACGTATTTCATCCTGTGCTTATTAAAATTTTGTCTCTGTGAACATTTGGATCTTTTCTTTTTGTTTCAGATATTTGGTTTCCAGGCAGGACTGACGTCTTTGGATTGTAGGGGATCTTACTCCTTACCTGTCCCGATTATTCCCTCTTTCAGCACTGCTCTTTATGGTAAACTTCTGAAACTACCCGCATGCTGGTAAGTATTATGTCAAAATATGGTTTTTGGTAATTTTCGTTTATTATCTTAGGAGGGGAAAAGACCAATTGTATCTGTCTCATGCCAGTGTGTTAGTTTAATGCAAAACCTTAGAAAAATATCTGATGTTATATTGTCTTTTACTTAGACACTGAAAATCTCTTTTTAATGTCTGAAGTCACAGAATCTTTTGTGATAGTAATAACTGTTATTGGAGTAATAACTGTTAACCCATGTTGGAGATATAGTAAAATGTTTCTGCCTCATACTGTAATAGGAACTGTGAGGGCAAATGCCTCTTTTTTCCTTTTTGAGAGGATACAGACAAAGATTTTTTAAAAAGTTACAAATTAATATCAAGGCCAAAGTATTTATTACCTAAATAACAATTTTATGTGTATTCATAGCTACTGAGAAAAATATACCCATGACATAGATTTAGAATATTTGACAAGTCTATGTATAATGGCTGCATTTTGGAAGAAATTAATTATAGTTCTTATTTTTGTTCAGTATTGAGTTACTTTATTTATGGGTCATATTTCCTTAAATTCAAAGAGATTTGTAGAAAGAAAGCCAATAGTTACTAATCATACCTTTCTTTTAGTTGAAAGCAATACTTTTAATATATTAAAGAAATTATTATTTAAATACATATAATAAGGTTTAAATATATTAAAGTGTATTCTAGTGAAATATTTCTCCATTTTAAAATGTAGATTTAATTATTTGGAATATATTTTTGCTTTCTCATCCTAATTAGCAAACCTTATTTTTACAGGATGTTTTCCATTAGTTATTTATGTAAAGCAATATAAATTTCAGGAAATAGATATTTTTTAAAGTACTTCTTCTGCTAAAAATACTTTCCTTTAGTAATATACACATTTTAAAATGAAATTTGTAAAGTAAATGTTCACATTTTCCAAGAAGTTTGCCTTTTGATCCAGAAAATTAAAAAATACAGAAGTTGCAGTTAAGTTTTGGAACCAGTTATTATGTAAAATGAAACCATTATTTAAATGATTATTCTTAATTTCTCTTGATATGCTTAATTTTGTCCTTAGTCATCCATATTCCTCAAATGTTATTATGTTGTGTAGAGATTCACTTTTTACCTTTTTCTTTGTGTATACATAGGATGTTGCATTTGAGCCAAGTTTTATTTTCTGATCTATTAAGTAATACCATGGGATATGTCCCAGTTGATATGTCACTATCAACTTTAATAGATATTTGTGAATACTGTTATCTCAGTTATGTGCTGATTTACTTGTCATTCATGACGCTGAAATTTTATTGGAAACAGTGCAGTTTACTATAGAAAATGCTTAATACTTTTTTAAAAACAAAAAGCCAAAATTTCCAAAATGAATTATAGCCTTCATATGAAAAGAACTGAATATTTATATAGGCAAGGCTTATTTTAAGGATGTCTAAGCCTTACTATAAATATTGTCAAATGTGATTTAAAATATGTCTGCTAACATCTAAAAGAAAATATTCCAATTAAATACTAAAAGCATGAGATCACAGAATTCTAATATTTATTTGGATATGATTTGCTCTTTTGTAGTTAAGACCACTTCTGCATTATTTCAGATATTTTTGCTATACTTTACAGAAGTGTATTGCTTTGAAAATAGTTTCTTTAAATTGTTTTCCTTAATAAATAGAAAGTAAACTATAATTAATCCATTCCTAGTGACTCTAAATTGTGACTCTAAATAAATACAAAACTCAAGAAATTGAGATGTATCTAGTTAAATGAATAAAATACTAGATAAAATACATTATATAGCACTTTAATTAAATCAAAATCACTTGAGAACTGAGAATTTTATTTAACCCATGCAGTGAGTGAGGATTATTTTAGTAAGGCACTATGGTTATGTCATTAAATGTCAACTCTGTTCCCATTCATGGTCTCTCCCTTCCTCAAATTATACAAGCTGTTTCCTTTGGATTTTTAAAATTCACATTCCAGAGTTTCTTGATGCTATGTATATATTTCATTCAATAATGAAAAGAGTATAGTAATTACAGTCCACAGCTTTTCAAAAAGACATTTTTTAGCACATTGGAAAAAAATTTTAGTTGGTATGTTTGAGTTAACAATGAAAATCTAGATTTTAGATTTTATATAAATCAGCAAATTAGTTTATACTTTTTGTTTAAAAGTATTTCTAAATTGAGCAAACTAACATACTTTAATCAGATTTGCTAACAAATTTTTAAAAATACGTAGTTTAAGTAACATTGAAAATAAATTATTTTTCTCACATTTAAATGTTTCTATTAATATATTTTAGCCTCACTGAGCAAGCTATTATATTACTACAATCCAGTTTCTTAGAATTTATTTTTTCAAAATATTTTGGTTATATTTTATCTTTCATTCTGTATTACACAGTTTTCAAACATAAACTTTTCAAAAACTTTTTCTTCCTCATTATTTTACATCAGGTTAACATTTCGGTCTTTTAGTCCCTTAGAACAGGATTGAAATATGTAGGATATGGTGGGAAAGACACAAGAAATCTTAAGCAATTAATTTAAATTTTAATTTACCTCTCTTTTTTTAGTAAGAAGTTGTTTTAAAAAGGGGCAGTAAAGGGATTGGTTAAAGAGTAAGAACGTATTATAACCTTATTATCACCAGCAGAATTAAGCATTGGTCTCCTGTTGATAGTTATTTTTAGAATTTCCACAGTGGTAATGCTTTTAGGCTTCTAGATATATTGTTGCACTTAACATTTTTTTTCAGAACAGAGAAATGATAAATATTTTAACTCTGTTTCTTATATTTTTAGTTGAAATAGTAATATCTTATAGAAAAGTGCATATATTATGATATTTCATAACTGAACTAAACTTTTGGTAACCAACTGGAAAGATCAAGAAAAGAGTCGCATCCCAAAAGCTTCTCTCGTTCACCCTCCTCCAAGGTTAACTATTATTGTGATTTATGGTAGCATAGATACAGTTTTTTCTGTTCCTAGCTTTAATATAAATGGAATCACACAAGATATATTTCTTTTTGACTGCTTCTGTCACTGAAGTGTGAGATTCATTAATAGTGTAGAATGACGTTTTTAGATTGTTCGCTTTTGTCACTATCTGGTATTCTATTATATGAACATTGACAATTTATACATTTTTGATGTGCAATTTTAATTTAAAAATAAGTACCTGAAGTTTATGTGAATTTCTTTTTTATTCCTTTGGCATTTTTCTGGCATTTTCCCTTTTCCTTAAGAAGCTTCAGTTGTGTTAGGGGAGATTAGATGTTAGTCATGAAATATTTTTTGATTTTCTTTATTTTGATAGGCGTTGTGCTCAGTGTTGGGATTGGGGGAATAATAAAGTAGAATGCAGTGAGGGTGAGAGACATTCCCTGACCATGAAAACTTACAGTCTAGTGGAGGAGGAGGACACTAGACATATATGAAAATAGTTGTCTTCACCAAGTTGAGGCTTAAGTGGAATATCCTGTTAGTTTAAAGAAAATAGAAAATTTGGGATGGCTTCAGAGAAGAAGTGACATTAGAATTGGGCTTGACTGGCTGAATCAGATAGATATCCAGGGAACAAGAGGTTGGTTGGAGTGTGGAGGCTTCTAGGGGATACATAATATTGTCTGAATAAAGTCAGAGTTAGTCCATTGGATCTGTGAGTGGATACAGTGGGGGAGGAATTTGGACTCGTACATGAATAAGGATGTCTAAGCTTTTTAATATGAATAGTTAAAAATAGTTAAACCAGTTGATCGAGTATTCATTAACCCCATTTCTTCCTGATGAAGCTTGTTAAACTGCAACCATAGTCTGTCTCAAGTTCACTTTCTTCTATAATTGAGGGTTCAAAGATGTGATCCTTTTCATAGAGATATGCAACATACTTTGGAAGTTCAGAGAAAAATTACTTTGGCTTAGAAAGTCACAGAGAACATGAAGAAGGTAACTTTTTAAAGCAGGTTATTAAAGAATGGGTAGGATTTGAAAGAGGGTGTTGTACTTTTTTTATACAGTATTAGGTAGTTTAAGTTTTCATAACAACCCTGTGGGGTAAGATAGTATTCCTTCCTATAAAACTAAAACTCAGAGAGGTTACATAACTTGTCCAAAGTCACACAGTGGCTGGACAGGGATTCTGATGGAGGGTTAACTGATTCTAAAACCCTTGATCACTTTCTTACCTGAAGGAGTGAAGGCGTACATTATCTTTTGTTAATCATTTTTGAGGGTTCAGTGTGCTTCTTGCCTTATAGTAAAAGTGGATTTCCATGTATTGAGAAGCTAATTATATGATGGTACAGCTAATAAATCTGAACTCTCGTAGTATCAGTTAATAGTATATGGATGTTATTGTGATGCTGCTCTCATAAAATTGTAGATACAGTGTTAGGTGGACTCTTAGGTGTTACCTCAATTTCTGAGTCTAAGACATCTTTGATTTATAGGCATTTATCCACATTTTATTGACAGGAAGTTAGCTAGTTTGTGAGGCAGCCAGCTTCGTTGTTGGGCAGCTCTAAAGTTCCTTCTTCTATTGAATTAAAATCTGCTTTCATGTTTCTTCTCTTTCATAATTATTGCTTATATGTTTCGTGAGCCATTTTCATACTCATAGGAATGTGGGAAAATACATCTTTCTTTACAAGATTGAGGGATCCCTCTGAGTATCCATTCCCTACTTAGCATGGTGCCAGCTTGATTTTTGACTAGTGAAGTTATTGAACAGTTCATTTGTGGGAGGAAGATGCTTTTGTGGAATCTGTGTTTGAATTGTGTTAATTAGGAAATATAGGATTTGGTGCTAGTAGGCTCGTGGCATGGTGTGGTGTCTAAAGGTGAGGTGAGGTAGATACTGATCCTTTTGCCTGCCTGAAACAGAAACTGAAGCAGCCGTTTTTCTGCCCTAGCTCAGAATGACACCAGAGTAAATGCTTTCAGCTTTAATGGAAGCTAGGCCCTTCAAGTCTAACAAAATTGCCAGTAATGTTTGTTTATTAGCAATAAGTAACCCACCCCACAGGGCTCAGAATGATGTTTGCTCAACTGCCCTCTCCTTTATAACTCCACAGTTGGAGGCCTCAGGAACATAGAGTTGGGTGTCTTTAATCCTCCTGGAAATGGATCTTTTTAATTCCCTTGTTTCCAAAGCTATGTTTATTTTCAGCTGTCTGCTTTTATGATTAACATTCTCTTTAACAGAAACTCTTAAAACTGGTAAGACTTAACTGGGATGTTAATTCTCTTCACTTGAGTGGCAGCAGCCTGATTTTCAGCTTTGGTTCATCTGGCATATGGAATGTCCTTTCATGAATGTTTTGAACTGAAAAGAAACACTGACATCATCTATTACAATCTTTTTATTGTAGAGGTCAAATTACTTACCTAAGGGCATACTGATTAATAGCAGTGCCTCAATTTGATCCTCATTTTCTTGATTCAGGGCTCCTTCAACTGTACCACAATGACTTAAAAATTATTATTATTATTTTATTGTGGTAAAATATACATAATATAAAATTTACCATTTTAACCATTTTGAAATGTACAATTCAGTGGCATTAGTTACTTCACATTGTTGTGCTACTGTCACCACTATTCATTTCCATATATTTTATATCCTGTACCCCTTAAAAGAATAAATCTCCATTACTCCCTACCTTCACCCTCTCAGAACTGCTGTTTTACTTTCTTTCTCTATGAATTTGAGTATTCTAGGTACCTCATATAAGTGGAATCATTCAATATTTGTCCTTTTGTGTCAGGCTCATTTCACTTAGCGTAAAGTTTTCAGAATTCATCCATGCTGTAGGGTATATCAGAATTCCTCCTCCCCTTCTCCCTCCCTCCTCCCCTTCTTCACTTTCTTCCCTCTTTCCCTTATTTCATTCCTTTTGAAGGTTGGATAACATTCCATTGTATGTATATACCACATTTTGTTCATCCATTCATCCATCAGTGGACATTTGGGTTGTTTCCACTTTTTAGCCGTTGGGACTAGTGCTGCTATGAACATGGGTGTACAAATATCTGTCCAAGTCCCTGCTTTTAATTCTTTTGGATATACACCTAGAGGTGGAATTGCTGCATCATATGGTAATTCTATGTTTAGTTTTCTGAGAAACCATCATTCTGTTTTCCACAGCAGCTGTACCATTTTACATTCTCACCAACAATGCATAAGGGTTCCAGTTTTTCTACATCCTTACTAACAGTTGTTATTTTGTTTTTTTTGATAATAGCCATCCTAACGATTATGGAATGGTGTCTCATTGTGGTTTTGATTCGTAGTTCTCTAATGATTAGAGATGTTGAGCATCTTTTCAAGTACTTATTGGCCATTTATGTGTCTCCTTTGGAGAAATATATATTTGAGTCCCTTGCCTATTTTTAAATTGGATTGTTTTTGTTGAGTTGTGGGTGTTCCTTATATATTCTATATATTAATTCCTTATTATGTGTATGATTTGCAAGTTTTTTCTCCAATTCCGTGGGACCACATTGCTTTTTAATGTTGTCTCTCTATCTTAATCTAACTCCAAAGCCAGAATCTGAGTGTACCTCTTTTATATTTTTTGCTGTTTGTTTGAAGTAGTTATCCTTTAGATTTGACACAGTTTTTCTAAAACATTTGTATAGCTTGAGCATGAAAAAAGTGGTCAAGTGCATGTTTATAATATTTCTCCTTCATTTGGAGAGGAAGAGAAAGGCAAGTTTGTTAAAATTCTTCGGATTGCTTACAAGTTTATCTTCACAGTAGTTTTTGTTTTGCTGTTTACAGGGATGGCTGACTTATAAGAGATTGTTTTTCTGCAGAAAGATTTTGTGACTTTCTACAGTATAGGGAAATATTTTCCTGCTTAATTTTCTTCTCATTTTAAACATGTTTTAAAAATATATATCTGTTAAACTCTTCAGAGGCTAGATATAGTACTTGACAGTATTTAGGTTATAGAGAAGTTCAATACTACTTAATAGAATAAAAATTAAAGCAGATGAACAACCAATTAAATAAAATGACCATTCACCTGGTTCTTTTGTTTTATTCAGGATAGACTTTAGGAGGACATAGAAGGTTTCGGAAACATTAGAAAGGTTGAGATCTTAGTACCTGTTTGTGACATGAATTTGTAAACACCTCATGGTCCCCATACATCTGGGCTGATTTATATATATATGTTTTGAAGTCCATGTACATATTGGCTTTGTCACCTTTTTGTTATTAGCAATAGTGCTTATTAATTATTTGAAAAATGGGATTTTTTTTAAAAAGCAGTAATACTAAAGGAATCTAAAATTATTTTTGGAAGCATTATTCATTAAAAATATACTATCATAGGCCTAGTGCTCACTGATATTCAATTTGAAATCTAAGAGAATACTGAAATATAACTCTTGGGGTATTAAGTGGTAAATCGATTCAGCCCAGGCACTTATTGTTCTGGTTACAAGATTATTTTTCTAATGATAGATGTTAACATTAATTTTAACAATCTGATGAAAGAAAATATATTTTAACAAATAGAAGCAGATATGAACACTGTTCTGTGTATGGTCGCATAGCTAGACATTTCAGGATAGACTGGGATTCATATGTTAGTCTGAAAAAGTCAGCATTTTTTGCTTTTTAGTTCAGTCACATTCTCTTGAAACTGACATACACTACTGGTGCACATTTCTACTTCAAAGATCGATGAATCAAAGAATGATTCATTTATCAAAGTGTGTGAATGATTTCTGAAAGTGTGGCCTTGTTTCAATCAAATGGCTCTATAGTTCTTAAAAAGTTATAGATCTTTTAAAGAAGCTTAGGGGCAGTTGAGAGTGAGAAATACAGCAGTCTTAATTTGTTTTTGGCTCAATTCATATATCCATTTCATGCCTGAACTAGAATTTCCTTAAAAAATGCTCTTTTTTGCCCACCCAAAGCTTTAGATTGGACGTGTAAGAATGTGCTATCTTGTGAGACTCTAAGGGTGGGATGTTAAGTCCAGATTTTACTGCCTTGAGACAAAATACGCATGCTTTATTTTATCTCCTTAGCCTACACATTAGAGGTGGTTAAGCATGATCAAAATGAGAATATCCCATCTTGGTCAATTTCTCCATTACATCATATAGTAAATTTGATTTGGAAAGTTCATAGTGCAAACTGTTCTCTTACCAGCTTTTTCTTTTGATTTGGATAAGTTATTGAAGTATTTTTTTCCCTTTTATATTGCAGTAACTCCCTTTGTAGCAAATTAGTTCAGTTTAAACCAAACTTTTTAAAGCAAATGGTTAGGCCTTACTAGTATTGCTGTCTATTAAGATGTGAAATTTTTGTTTGAGTTGTAATCTCAGGTCAGGCATACAACAGTGGACCAAAAACCAGATGGCTCTGTGCATGATGTAACTTAGTTTCCATCTTATGGGACTGTGTGTTGTGTGACTTGGGGCACACTTGCCCTGTCTTGTTAATGAAACTATCTTTCCATTATTAATCAGGCATTTCCTTGCGTATTGCTTAGAACCTTTTTTTGTTTTGCTCATACTTTCTGTTTTAGTCTTCTAACTGTCATACTTTATTCTTCTTTTGTATACTTCTTAGGATGATTAAAGCAGAGGAGGATGACCAGAATAGACCAGGTGCATATTTTCTTTAATTTTGTGAAGAGTGTTCTCCAGTCAGTTTCAATTTTTGTTTTTTAAACTCCAGTGAGTTTTTTCAACTATATTTGTCAGCCTTTTCACACACTTGAGATTCTTCTTTGTTCATTCGTTCAGATCTGTTCCACAGATATGTGATGACTGTCTACTGTATGCCAAGTGCTAGGAACTGAAATATAGGTTCCTACAGATTAATGAAAATTCACTGAATAAATCAATTAAATATATTATTGTTTGATTTTCCAGATTTTTGAAAACATTTTCTAGTTATTGTTGAATGATTTTATAGAACATACTTGGTAATTCTGGACTTAATGTAAGCTTTTCTAAAAACTGACTTCTCGGCGGTTACTTTAACATGTATTACAATCTCCAATATTTATAGAGGTTAACTCTTTATATTCATTGAGAAATACTTATATTTCTAACTTGCATGTAAGTTATATTTTAAAAACCCATAAACAGAATTATTTTTCAACTTCTGTACGTGACATATGAGAAATTTGTGAGGAGAGTTTTAATAATACAGGATTAATATTAGTAATAGTAATAGCATATGTTTGCCAGGAATAGTGCTAGGAATCTTACGTGCATTATCTCGTTTAATCTTCTTAATAACCTTATGAGAGAGATACTGTTATACCAATTTTGTGCATATCTTTGTCTTAACTTATTGATGCTTAAACATATAATAAATAGTGAAGTTGGAATTCACTTTTAGATCTGTCTGTCTGAATCAAGACCCGAGATTAGCAGTCCCTTCCGCCATTGATGAGGGAGTGTTATTATAAGTTGGTGTTAAGTTTGTGTCCTTAGACATTCTTCCATAGGAATAGCTTTGCTAACTTGTATGTATTTTTTTATAAACAGCTTTATTAAGGTATACTTTATGTACCATAAAATTCGCCCAAGTGTACAATTCATTGTTTTCTAGTAACTTTACTCAGTGATGTGACTGTTACTGTAAATCAGTTTTAGAACATTTTCATTCCCCCAATAAGATCCTTTATGACCATTTACAGTTAATTTCCATTTCTAGCCCCAGGGAGCCACTACTCTATTTTCTTTGTAAACTTATGTTTTATGGCATATAAGTAGAATCATACAGTATGTGGTACCCTGTGTTTCGCTTCTTTACTTAGCATAGTGTTTTTGAGGTTCATCCTTGACATAGCATGTATTAGTAGCTAATTTGATTTTTTATTCTACGTCTGTGTGTGGCTTTCCTTAATGGAGTAAATGTATTCATGCTTACAAATAACTATCCTTAATCCTATCCAGAGATGTTTAAATTCCAGAGTTGCATGAGGGGTTTCCAAATCTTGTTACATTTGCTGCTGTAACTGTGTCTTAGGATGTTCTAAGAATATCCTTTTATGTCATTAGCCCCTTCTTCAACCTCAAATAGACATAAGCTTTTGCCATAATTTTTGAGAAATTAGAGGGGTGGGAATGGTGTTTGAGCTCCTTCTTGCTCTGTGATTATTGGTATTAAAACTCATTTAAACAGAATTTAACTCTAGACTTATCTGCCTTTCTCAGGAAGATGAGTAGCTGGTACTGGGCCTTTTTTGAAATTTAAATCTTTGATAAATTAACTCGTTTCGGAAATGTCTAGTCTTATCTTTATAGGACTTTATCATTTTTGCAGCTTGACTAGTTTTATTTTTCACATTTGCATTTGTGCTCCAGGATATTGCATATAGTTGGTTTTTAGTAAATGTTAATTAAAATGAACAGAACTAGAATTTAATTAATTCTGTAAACATTTTTAGACAAGCTAGCTTAAATTTTGAAGACTTTAGAAAAAGAACAGATATATTCAATCATATTAATGTTTAAGGAAGAAAAGGTAGCTAAAGTGCCCAAACTCAGTTTCCTTTTTTGTTAATCTAATTTTTTAACAAATGAAGCTTTAATATTCTAAAGCAAGTATTCTCTTATATTCTAGCATCTGAAGAGAAATATGTTAGATGTACCATTCTTGAATATCTTCAATTTTAATTCATCCTAATAAATGCAAATATTGAGATATATGAGTGCCTTTGGGGTTTCTTCTAGATGTTTGTTTCTTTAGTCTTACAGTGTTCTTTCTCATTACTATTTTTTTTGAGAGAAATAATGTTTCAAGGTGCATACTTAATTTTTTATATTTAATTTATTTCTCAAAGTGTTCTTATTTTATTCTCATAAAATCCTATGAATAATTTAAAAAATTACAAGAGTACTTAATGGCTTGGCTACACCTGAAAGTGCTATATAACAATAGCAAGCTTTCATAGTACTTTAAAGTTGTGTAGAATGTGGTTTATCAAGTTCTCCATAATGGTTTATTATATGAATTATACCAGTGTTTTCAGTAACACTGTTTTCATTTTAAAATTAGAATATAATTTAAATATAGCAAAATTTAACAATTTTATGTGTACAACTCAATGATTTTTGACAGATGTATGCAGTCATAGAGCCCCCATCAAAATCAAGATATAGAGAGCCAACCCTGATGGCCTAGTGGTTAAAGTTTGGCACTTACTGCTTTGGTGGCCTGGGTTCACTTCCCAGTCCCAGAACCACACCACCTGTCTGTCAGTTGCCATGCTGTGGTGGCGGCTCACATAGAAGAACTAGAACAACTTACAACTAGGATATACAACCAAGTAATGGGGCTTTGGGGAGGGAAAAAAGAAAAAGGGGAAGAATGGCAACACATGTTAGCTCAGGGCAAATCTTTCCCTGAAAAAAAAAAACCAAAAAACAGAATCAAGATATAGAACATTTCTGTTGCCCCCCAAATTTCTCTCTTGTCCCATTGCAATCAGTCTCTTTCCATCCTCCTGGAGTGTGTCAGCTCTTGGTGAGGGGATTTGGCCCCTGGTAGAGGTAATGCCTATCTCGATTCCCCAGATGTAGGGTGAGCAAGGAATGACTGCTTGGCAGCTTGTTAGCTAGCAACCTACTGTTCCTTGTGTTGTTGTTCCATCCTTCACCCAAACACATCAGATGACTGGTTCTCTTCACTAGGGCTTCTGAGATTTCTTTCACCTACAGGGCTGAGGCATGTAGTATTTTCGGTTGCATAATAAAAGATTTTGTAACTACATTTTATATACACACATTAACATATTTTCATTTTATTTTATTGAGCGTCTTTTGCTTAGGTAACTTTTTTAAAAGATAGTTTAAAAAGTAATAAAAATAGGAAAATAGAAATGTAATTTTAACATGTGAGATATCGTAGGACTCTAATGTATCTTGTGACAACAAGCATTAGAGGTCTAACTCTTAAACAAGATTAACTTAACATTTTTTAAAAGCTTATTTTACTGTTGTTCTTTGCATTTTATTTAATTTGATTAATTTATTTACAGCCTTGTATTTATATCAAGGTGAAAATTTTACCTAAATTGTATTCCAAGTCTGAAATACCAGTTTGTTCATATCAGAAAGAATAGTTTTAATATATAAATGCATATATATCTATTTAAATTTATATTTCTTTTTGAGAGTTGGGAAATATAGAATAGAAATTAATCTAGGCTTTATTTTTTTTTTTTTGTTTTTTTGAGGAAGATTAGCACTGAGCTAACTACTGCCAATCCTCCTCTTTTTGCTGAGGAAGACTGGCCCTGAGCTAACATCCATGCCCATCTTCCCCTACTTTATATGTGGGACGCCTACCACAGCATGGCTTTTGCCAAGCGCTGCCATGTCGGCACCCGGGATCGAAACTGGGGAACCCCGGGCCACCGAGAAGCAGAACGTGCGAACTTAACTGTTGCACCACTGGACCAGCCCCTAGGCTTTATTTTGATTAACGATGTTTTCCTCCCAAATGTGTTATTGATTTTTCTGTGAATTTGTCTTGATTGAATGATTTTTCAATAACACTTATATTTTAAAATTTTAAAGAAATAATACCTCATAAATAATCTTTATATGAATAATAGTGGTTCTAAACATGTTTTTCTCAGATGTTCTATTTGTCTCTTAGTACTAACTTTTAAAGTCTCTAGTTGTGCTCTTTTGGGATTTAGTTTGGTTACTTTCAACACTTTGCCACACTGTAGGTAAAAATATTCAGTTATGAAATTATAAATATTGTCAATCATTGTATTACTAATGCTTTTATATTTTACTAATAAAGTACATTTATTTAGAATATTAGTGCGTTGTTTGAAAAAAATTCCCTAGAAAGAGTGACCAATTTTTGTATATATTAATAGTCCTACCAATTTTTGTTTTTCATCATGTTTTGGTTCTGATTTTATAATGTGTTTAAATAAATGACTGGTTGAAAAATACCTATTTTTATAGTTTTTTATAGACTGTGTATGTGTATGGAATTAAAAAGATGTGAAGGGGCTGGCCCCGTGGCCGAGTGGTTAAGTTCGCGTGCTCCGCTGCAGGCGTCCCAGTGTTTCGTTGGTTCGAATCCTGGGCGCGGACATGGCACTGCTCATCAAGCCACGCTGAGGCAGCGTCCCACATGCCACAACTAGAAGGACACACAACAAAGAATATACAACTATGTACTGGGGGGCTTTGGGGAGAAAAAGGAAAAAATAAAATCTTTAAAAAAAAAAAAAAGATGTGAAGAACACAACTATTGCATCTGTCTTTATATCAGTTAGATTTTTCCCTTTGATTTTTTTAGTAAGGGCAGGAAGAGCAAGTGACATGTTAACAACCAGAGACAGTGTTAGTCCAATGAGAACAGAAGATTTTCTTTGATTTTGCTTTTGGAAAATTTGATGTTTTCCACGAGCAATTTTATGAACAGTTGGGCGTGAAGTTGTATAGGCAAATATGATCCATCTATTTCCCTCGTTAAAAGTTTTAAATTTAGTAAAATAGTTTAGTGGTACCCAAAAGAACATTTATAATTCAGTCTTAGATTTTTGCCTTTAC
This sequence comes from Equus quagga, assembly GCF_021613505.1. Classification (NCBI taxonomy): domain Eukaryota; kingdom Metazoa; phylum Chordata; class Mammalia; order Perissodactyla; family Equidae; genus Equus; species Equus quagga. Next base: position 38,617,207 of record NC_060282.1, on the reverse strand, counting down.
ATTTGTTTTTGAATATTGGAGAATATTATTATAAGACCTATGTCTCTTTCTGTGAGAAGAATTATACTAATTTTTTTTCTCAGTATTTACTTTTGTCTGTGTACAATAGTGGAAGAATATTATCCTGTGATAATGTTTTATTCTAGTGACAGTATCTTTTAAATACATCTATTTCACTATTTTTTGGGAACTGAAACTTCAGTATATTCAAAAAAATTTCTAAGTTACTAGTATATTTATTAAAAGGGAAATGTCTTGGTTAGAAATCACTAAATTTAGCTTAAGATTTTTTTTTTATCATTGCCTCTGAATTTCTTACTTAACTGTATTTGATGATTTAATCTCTTTTTTTTCTTTTTTGATGCTTGTGTCACTGATTTTTTTTTTATTGAGTTATTGATAGGTTACAATCTTATGAAATTTCAGTTGTACATTAATGTTTGTCAGTCATGTTGTAGGTGCACCACTTCACCTTTTGTGCCCACCCCCCACCCCACCTTTCCCCTGGTATCCACTAAACTGTTCTTAGTCTGTAATTTTAAATTCCTCATATGAGTGGAGTCATACATAGATTATCCTTCTCTCGCTGGCTTATTTCACTTAACATAATTCTCTCAAGGTCCATCCATGTTATTGCAAATGGAATGATTTTGTTCTGTTTTGCAGCTGAGTAGTATTCCATTGTATATATGTACCACATCTTCTCTATCCATTCGTCTGTTGCTGGACACTTAGGTTGCTTCCATATCTTGGCTATTGTAAACAGTGCTGCAATAAACATTGGGGTGCATGGGACTTTTGGGATTGCTGACTTCAAGCTCTTTGGCTAAATACCCAGTAGTGGGACGGCTGGATGGTATGGTAGTTCTATTTTTAATTTTTTGAGGAATCTCCATACTGTTTTCCATAATGACTGCACCAGTTTGCATTCCCACCAGCAGTGTATGAGGGTTCCTTTTTCTCCACAACCTCTCCAACATTTGTTGCTATTAGTTTTAGATATTTTTGTCATTCTAACGGGTGTAAGGTGATATCTTAGTGTAGTTTTGATTTGCATTTCCCTGATGATCAGCGATGATGAGCATCTTTTCATGTGCCTATTGGCCATCAGTATATCTTCTTTGGAGAAATGTCTGTTCATGTCTCCAGCCCATTTTTTGATTGGATTGTTTGATGTTTTGTGGTTGAGTTGTGAGAGTTCTTTATATATTATGGATATTAAGCCTTTGTCAGATATATGACTTGCAAATATTTTTTCCCAGTTAGTGGGTTGTTTTTTTATTTCAATCCTGTTTTCATTTGCCTTGAAGAAGCTCTTTAATCTGATGAAGTCCCATTTGTTTATTCTTTCTATTGTTTCCCTTCTCTGAGAAGGCATGGTGTCCGAAAAGATCCTTTTAATACTGATGTCAAAGAGTGTACTGCCTACGTTTTCTTCCAGAAGCCTTATGGTTTCAGGTCTCACCTTTAGGTCTTTGATCCATTTTGAGTTTATTTTGGTGAATGGTGAAAAAGAATGGTCAATTTTCATTCTTTTACATGTGGCTTTCCAGTTTTCCCAGCACCATTTGTTGAAAAGACTTTCTTTTCTCCATTGTATGCCCTCAGCTCCTTTGTCAAAGATAAGCTGTCCATAGATGTGTGGTTTTATTTCTGGGCTTTCAATTCTGTCCCATTGATCTGTGCACCTGTTTTTGTACCAGTACCATGCTGTTTTGATGACTGTAGCTTTGTAGTATGTTTTGAAGTCAGGGATTGTGATGCCTCCCGTTTTGTTCTTTTTTCTCAGGATTGCTTTAGCAATTTGGGGTCTTTTGTTGCCCCATATGAATTTTAGGATTCTTTGTTCTAATTCTGTAAAGAATGTCATTGGGATTCTGATTGGGATGGCGCTTAATCTGTAGATTGCTTTCGCTAGAACGGACATTTTAACTATGTTTAGCCTTCCAATCCATGTACATGGAATGTCTTTCCATCTCCTTATGTCATCATCCAATTCTCACAGAAAGGCCTTGTAATTTTCATTATATAGGTCCTCCACTTCCTTAGTTAAATTTACCCCAAGGTATTTTATTCTTTTTGTTGCGATTGTGAATGGTATTGTATTCTTGAGTTCTTTTTCTGTTGGTTCATTACTGGAGTATAGAAATGCTACTGATTTATGCAAATTGATTTTGTACCCTGCAACTTTGCTGTAGTTGTTGATTACTTCTAACAGTTTTCCAGTGGATTCTTTGGGGTTTTCTATATGTAAGATCATGTCGTCTGCAAACAGCGAGAGTTTCACTTCTTCCCTTCCTATTTGGATTCCTTTTATTCCTTTTTCTTGCCTGATTGCTCTGGCCAGGACCTCCAGTACTATGTTAAATAAGAGTGGTGATAGAGGGCATCATTGTCTCGTTCCTGTTTTCAGGGGGATGGCGTGCAGTTTTTACCCATTGAGTATGATGTTGGCTATGGGTTTGTCGTATATGGCCTGTATTATGTTGAGGTAGTTTCCCTCTATGCCCATTTTGTTCATAGTTTTTATCATAAATGGCTTTTGCATCTTGTCAAATGCCTTCTCTGCATCTATTGAGATGATCATGTGGTTTTTATTCCTCAGTTTGTTGATGTGGTGTATCATGTTGATTGATTTGCGGATGTTGAACCATCCCTGTGTCCCTGGTATGAATCCCAGCTGATCATGATGTATGAATCTTTTGATGAATTGCTGAATTCTTGTTGCCAAAATTTTGTTTAGAATTTTTGCATCTATGTTCATCAGTGATACTGGCCTGTAGTTCTCTTTTTTCGTGGTGTCCTTTTCCGGTTTTGGTATCAGCGTGATGTTGGCCTCATAGAATGTGTTAGGAAGTGTTCCATCTTCCCTAATTTTTTGGAATAGCTTGAAAAGGATAGGTATTAAATCCTCTCTGAAAGTTTGGTAGAATTCCTCAGTTAAGCCATCTGGTCCTGGGGTTTTATTTTTTGGGATGCTCTTGATTGCTGTTTCAATCTCTTTCCTTGTGATTGGTCTGTTCAAATTGTCTGCCCCTTCTTGAGTGAGCTTTGGGGGATTGTAGGAGTCCAAGAATTTATCCATTTCCTCTAGGTTATCCATTCTGTTGGCATATAGTTTTTTGTAGTATTCTCTTATAATCTGTTGTATTTCTGCAGAGTCTGTTGTTATTTCTCCTCGCTCATTTCTGATTTTGTTTATTTGAGCTTTCTCCCTTTTTTTCTTTGTAAGTCTGGCTAGTGGTTTGTCAATTTTATTTATCTTCTCAAAAAACCAGCTCTTTGTCTCATTGATCCTTTCTACTGCCTTTTTTGTTTCAATAGTATTTATTTCTGCTCTGATTTTTATTAATTCTCTCCTTCTGCTGACTTTGGGCTTCATGTGTTCTTTTTTCTCTAGTTCATTTATGTGTGCTTTAAGGTTGCTTATTTGGGATTTTTCTTGCTTGTTAAGATGTGCCTGTCTTGCGATGAATTTTCCTCTTAATACAGCTTTTGCTGTATCCCATATGAGTTGGTATGGCATGCCATCATTTTCATTTGTTTCCAGGTATTTTTTTATTTCTTCTTTAATTTCTTCAATGATCCGTAGCTTGTTCAGTAGTGTGTTGTTTAGTCTCCACATCTTTGTTCCTTTCTCAGCTTTTTTTTTGTAATTAATTTCTAGCCTTATAGCACTATGATCTGAGAAGATGCTTGTTATTATTTCAATTTTTTTAAATTTGTAGAGGCTTACCTTGTTTCCAAACATATGGTCTATCCTAGAGAATGTTCCATGTGCACTTGAGAAGAATGTGTATTCAGCTCTTTCAGGGTGGAGTGATCTATATATGTCTATTAATTCTAATTCTTTTAGTTTTTCATTCAGCTCCACTATTTCCTTGTTGATTTTCTGTCTGGATGATCTGTCCATTGATGTGAGTGGGGTGTTGAGGTCCCGTACTATTATTGTGTTGTTTTTAACATCTTCCTTTAGGTCTGTTAATAGTTGCTTTATGTATCTTGGTGCTCCTGTGTTGGGTGCATAGATATTTATAAGCGTTATTTCTTCTTGATGAAGTGTCCCTTTGATCATTATATATTGTCCCTGTGTGTCTCTCTTTACCTGTCTTATTTTGAAATCCACTTGGTCTGATATGAGAATTGCAACACCTGCCTTTTTTTCCTTGCTATTTGCTTGAAGTATTGTCCTCCACCCCTTCACCCTGAGTCTGTGTTTGTCCTTGGGCTGAGGTGTGTTTCCTGGAGGCAACAAATTGTTGGATCTCGTTCTTTAATCCATTTTGCCACTCTGTGTCTTTTTATTGGAGAGTTCAGTCTGTTCACATTGAGAGTGATTATTGATGCATGTGGTCTTAGTGCTGTCAATCTGTTGCTCATTATCTTGTTTTCCTGTGTTTCTTTTCCTGTTTGCTTTAGACTACCATTTAATACTGCAATTTCTTATGCTGGGTTTCTTAGATTTTTCTTTATTTATGTTTTGTGACTCTGTTCTGTACTTTATTTTAGTGTCTACCTTGAAGTTTGTATTTAGAATCTTGTGTATAATATAGTCTATTCTCTGCTGGTCTCTTACTTACTTGACCAATACTGATTTAGACCCTTTGCTCTTCCCCTCCTAAATAATTATTTTCATTTTGTATTCCAACATGTCTTATTAATTTGTAGTTAGAGTGATAAGATCGTCCTTGTTTTGGTAGTTTCCTTACTTTTACCCTAATGCTATAATTGAATATTTCCTATCCTGTTCTGGTTCTATCCATCAGTCTCCCTAGTCTGTGGATTGTGTTCCCTCTCTCCCTTTTTTCTTTTTTCAGGTATGAGAGCCTTTTTGAGGATTTCTTGTAATGGAGGGCTTTTGGTTACAAATTCCCTTAACTTTTGTTTGTCTGGAAAAGATTTAATTTCTCCCGCATATCTGAAGGAAATTCTTGCTGGATAGAGTATTCTTGGCTGAAGCTTTTTATCTTTTAAAGCTTTGAATATGTCACTCTATTCTCTCCTAGCTTGTAGGGTTTCTGTAGAGAAATCCGCTGACAGTCTGATAGGGGCTCCTTTATAGGTTATTCTGTTTTTTTTTCTTACTTCCCTGAATATTCTTTCCTTATCTTTCCTTTTTGCCAACTTTACTACTATGTGCCTTGCAGTAGGTCTTTTTACATTGACAAATCTAGGAGATCTAAAACCTCTTCTACACACATTTCTCCGTAGATCCCTAGATTTGGGAAGTTCTCTTCAATAATTTTGTTAAGCACACTTTGTGCTCCATTTTCCTTTTCCATATTCTTGGGAATTCCTGTGATCCCTATGTTCTTACTCCTCATTGAATCCATTATCTCTCGGAGATTTTCCTCATTCTTTTTGATTCTTAGTTGTCTTTCTTCCTCTGTCTGGCACCATTCAGCCTGTCTGTCTTCGATTATGCTAATTTGGTCCTCTATGTTGTCTACACGGGCATTCAGGGAATCCATATTCTGTTTTATCTGGTCCATTGTGTTTTTCATCTCAAGTAATTTTGTTTGATTCTTCTTTATGATTTCAATCTCTTTTGTGAAGTAACTCCAGAACTCGGCTTGTTTCTCTATCTTTCTCTCTACCTCATTGAGTTTTTTGATTATAGCTGCTCTGAACTCAGTATCACTTAGTTTACCTACTTCCAAGTCCTCAGGACTCAATTCTATGTTTTTATTGTTTTCCTTCTGGTCTGGGTCTTTTATAAATTGCTGGATGGTAGAGGAGCAGTTTTTTCGCATGGTGGTAGAATTCAGTTGCAGTTACAGCCTGTCGCCACTAGATGGGGGTCGAGAGCAGCGTGTTAGCTCTCCGCCTTCGGGGCAAGATGGCTGCGCCCACTGGCTTTGCTGGGGGGGAGGGGCTGTTACTCACATGCGCCGGTCTGGGTTCAGATCAGTTCTGTTCTCTGGTCTCCCAAGGCCCTTGATTTATGGGGTCCCTGCGGACGGACGCTTTCCCCCCGTCAGCGGGTCTCCACTGAATCAGTGGTAGGAGTCCTGGATGGTCCCCCGGTCGCACGGCCCCTCTCCCGCTCCTTCCCGACCCCCGCCGCAGCGTTTCCAGACTCTAGGGGAGGGAGCGATGTGCTCTCCTACCTTTCCAGCACCTCCGAGGGTGCAAGCAAGGTTTATGATCTCCACCTCCTTGGTATTGTAGGTCTCTAACGAGCTGGCATTATGTTTATTCTCTGAAATTCAGTTCTTCCCATCTTTTGTTGTATTTTGGAGGGGAGAGAATCCCGGGTCAGCTCACCCTGCCATTTTGCTCCACCCCCTCTCCTTTGATTTAATCTCTTTTTAATAAATTAACGTGAAATTTAGGAACAAATAATCATTGGAGATCTCCATATTCAAAAGATCATGCAGTGCATATTTAGTTTCAGATGAAATGGCTAAGGAAAACATCTCTTGGAAATCTCTAAGAAAGCATATGCTCTCGTCTAGCATTTTGTACTTAATTAATTCCATTACGTACAGGGATTTATTTGAACCTCACAAACAACCTTTGGAATAAACAAGTCAGATATTATTATCATCTCTATTTTATGGATGTGGAAATGGAGGTTAGGGAAGATGATATGGTGGATCTAGAGAGATGTAGTCACTTGTTGTAGACATCTTTTAATTAGTTCTTGACAGAGCCGTTAATAGTATGTTGGTAACTGTTCTCGAGTTCTTGATAATAACTTTGCATGTATTTTTCATTATGAGTTATAACTTCAAAAAATATTACCAGTTTCCTAGATGAATCTGTTAAGACTTAGTATTTTTCAAGTTTCAATATGTTAGTGAGTCGTTCATTTGTTTTAAAAATACTTTTTTGGCCCTCTCATGTGAAAACTGTTGTGTTATAGGCTTTTGAGTTTCAATATGAATAAGATGTGGTCTTTGCTTTTCTTCCTTGATTCTCTATGTATTTAGAGAGGTGTTCTTAATTACCAGCTATCTTATACATCTGAAGCCAGTTTGGTTGGTTGGTTTGGTTTTGGAAGATGGTTCTAATTATGCCCTTCTCCTGCCTAAAATACTTTGCTTCTCATAGATTTTACAGTAAAGATTAAAATCTTTAAAACATTCTGCAATGCCCTCCATGGTCTGGCCCCTTCTTGGCTGTATAGATTCATCTGAATATCTTTCTCCCTATCCCACCTTCTTGCCTTTTTTCAGTTTGTCTTCTTTCAGCTAAGTCTTTCACCGTATTGTTTCACTAGTCAGTAGCCTAAATAAAATCTTTACTGACCCCTCAGATATTGGCTCAATTGCTACTTGCTCTGTCCAGGTCGTATCTCCCTAAAATATTCTTGTATGGGATATTGTTCCTGCTTTTCACTGTACTTTTCATACAAATGATTTTACACTGGTTCATGTGATTATTTAGTAGCTTTTTCCATTCTTTTTACTTTAAGCTCCGTAAGGACCATTTCTTTTTCTATAGAAGACATTTATCTTCAAAACTTTGAATCTGTGGTAGGCAGAAGTCTTTATTGACATGCAGCTGGTAATTACTTCAGCGATTTCATGTTTTTTGGTTGTCTGATTGATGAGGTTTTAGATTGTATACTTTTTTTGACAACCAAATCTGTCTCCTGTTTACTTATATAATACATGTAAAATGTGCTCTTGGCCAAAGGAAAAGCCAGTGACTTTAATAATTAATTACTGAAATTGAGCTAAAATTTTAGTGATTTTCCTAAGCAGAATTCTCAAAATTATATGAATGTTATTTAGTACAAATATAAAGTATATTGCATAAACACACTTCCTCTGTCTTTTTTCCTGACTAGGTAAACATTTTTCCTTACGTAGATAAATTATCTATATTGAGTAACTTCTTTAGGAGATGATGAGATAAATGAAGGGACAACATTTTGCTCCTTTTATATTTTGTTTATTTGCTCCCACCCATAGTTCATTATAAGATTTTGGACTTTATATGTTATAATAATCAAGATATTCATTATATTTTTATTTTAGTGATAAGCAAGTTTTACTTCCCATTTTCTCTATCTGTTGTCTGACGTTTAAGTTTGAACAATATTATTTATTTTAGAAATTTGAAAAATGGTGAAACATTTTTATATCTCAACATAACAGTATATAATTTGTATTTTACAGCTATTTACAAATGCTAAAATCATTGTAATTAAAACATATAATAGTTAATACTGGTGGGGATGTTGAGAAAGGAGTATTCTGATACAGTGCTGATCAATGTAAAACTTTATTCAAACAGTATAATATCAAGCATACATGCAAAGGACCAATGTAGAAGCATGTGTACTGATGTGGAAAGATAGTGATGATCTCTAAGATATGTCATTTAGTCATAAAAAGCAGGCTGTAGACATATATACACATACATATACATATCTGTTAAAATTATGTGTACCTATGAATGCATAAAATTAATAGACAGATCTGTAGTTGTGTATGCTAAACTCATAAAAAGTGGTTATCTGTGGGTAGTGGAGTGGGATCTGAACGAGAAAAGAGGGTTTTTAGCCTTTCATTTTATCTACCATTCAATTAAAAATTTTTTTTCTTTTCATTGAGTATTGATGAATTGCATAAGTTAAAGAGTCGTATACAGAACTAAATGCAACTTTCTTAGCTTTTTAAATTGCTTCCATTTCTACGTTGAGTTAGTGAAGTTTTGTACTCATTTTATTTTGGAAAAAGTGATCTAATCTCATTTAACTGTACAGGATATGAGTAATAACAAAAATACATTTTTGGAACCAATTTGTAGGTTTAAACTTTGCATTTGGGGACTTTATATAAATCTTTAGATCCAGCTGTTGTTGAAGATATTCTTTCAATTGCTGTGAGGTGTGTTGATTTTAAAAGAATGGAAGGCTGTTCCTCAAGTGTATGTATGGCAAAAATTTTATGCTATTCCTATGAACACGATCGGATAGTTTAAGTTAACTCCTTTGCATTGAGTAGTAAGAACCATTTTCATGTTTATTATTTAAAAATTTGAAGGAATAATTTTCCTTATAGAAATTCCAGACTGGTTTAGAAACTTCATCAGGTCTGTATTATAATTTGTCAGCAGATGGTACAAGCAGAGTCTTTTAAAGTATTTGTTAATTAGGGCATATTCATTTTTAGTCTTTGCTACTACACAATCAAGACCTGCTTGTTTCTGTTTCCTTAAATTTATCCTGGAGTTTGTCCAAGTTGAGTTTTAATGAGTTGTTTATCCCACTAGTTACATTGGGATTTATTTTTCCCTAGAGAAATGTTTGAATTGATAGTTTTAAAATCTATTCTGTAAAATGAACATATGTTCAGACTAGAACTTCTGGATATGTGAAATAGGCATTTGTCAAAGAAATTATTTTATTTTTACCATCTTAATTGTTAAAATGTAGGAATAGTGATATTTCAAAAAAAGTAGGTAAGTCCAGAAGTAGTTAGATGTTTTTAGTATGAATTTTATTGAGCTGTTTTAAACAAAGTTTAAATAAATTTGTAGTGGTATAAATCACAAGGAAAATTATACTTTTATTGTGCATTTTCATTGACATTTTAACAAGCCCCCCAAATAGCTTAAATAAAGTTGTAAAAACTATTTATCTATTTAAAAATTTCTGAGCAAATATGGTATAATGTTATGGTTTGATGAACTGGATACAAAGGTCTTTATTATTTCCTATACGTGTTAACCTGTTGGAACTATTTCCAAATTGACAAAAAGAAGAGAAAGAAAAATCCTCTTCTTTGGTATCATTTCACTAACAGATACGTTATGTAAGCTACAACCTATTACCAAATCGTTGTAAAATGGTTTATTTTAGTTCAAATGCTGCTGGAGTACTTAACAGAAGTGTAATAAAATGTACTTTTATTTGTAGTCAGTTACAGCTGGAAGAGAAAAACCACAAAAATATGTCCTATGTGTATGATAGAATTTACTTGTTTATTATTGAATTCTGGCTTCTGTACAAAGGGAATTATTTCCTTTGATGTTAAATTAAATTGAATCTGAAGGAGAGAATTGCCCCCTACCCTTGGGCATTATTAAAATGTAGAATAAATTAATCTTTTTGAATTTGCATATGTTTAAGTTTTTATTCGAGTCTTTGTTATCCATTTGGGAACTATTTTATGTGACATATGATTGCATGAAAGTTACAGTACCATATACAGTAGCTGAATTTGTTATGAGATAGTAAAGACCCACTTATAAAAAGAATCCTGACTATGGTTTGACTTTATAAATAATTATTGCCATAGTTATAAGAACATGGCTCTTGCTACACCATAGGACTTCCTATATGCCACAGAGTATCTGGCTGAAGATAGAGTGGCTAGGTTAACTGTACATTTTTATACTGTAGGTGTTCCAAATGTCTGTTTTCTTTACTTACTATCACTACTAATAAGCTGATTTTTTTGGTCACGAATTTTGAACAGAAATTTGAGAACATAGTAGAGAACTACCTCTCAATTTTTAAACCCTTAATAAAAAAAAGAAAATGATTTGGCTGCAATGTTGGAAAAGTGAAAGGAAACAATAATGATAATGAAATATAAATTTATGAGTTTGGTCCTATTTGTTTTTCCTCCTGTCTTTTTTGTTCTGTACTATTTTACCTGTTTGGTTTAAAGAATCTTTTATTCATTGCATATTTATTTCCTGGTCTGTTCATTCCACTCCTTTTGTTTTATGGTAAAATATGACCAGGATTGTGGATTGAAGGATAAATCTACGTGGAGCCACATATTGCTATTAAATATTTGAAAGTTGTATGGACAAGGTGGCAGATGTCTTAATGTGCAACTGTATATTTAAATTACCTGACATGCTAATTAAGAGAGACGAGTGATCCTAGGGTTTTATTTTTATTGTTTTGATATTTTTGAGTGAGAGAAGGCAATGGTTAGTCACTTGGACCAGTATTCCTAGGAATGGAGTTCTGAATACTTTGGGAAGATATTTTGTTTTAATTGAGATAAAATCCACATACCGTAAAAGTCACCATTTTAATTACTTTAAACTGTACAACTCACTGGTTTTTAGTATATTCACATTGTTGTGCAGTTATCACTATCTAATCCCAGAACTTTTTCAAAACTCCTAAAAAGAAACCTTGTCTCTATCTATGATTCTGAACATTTCATATAAACAGAATCATAAAATATGTAGCATTTTCTGCCTGGCTTCTTTGACTTAGCATGTTTTCAAGGTTCATTCATGTTGTAGCATGTATTAGTACTTCATTCCTTTTTATGGCTGAATAATATTTACCACATTTTGTTTATCCATTCATAAAGTTGTACAATTGAGTTGTTTCTGCTTTTTGGCTAAGAATAATGCTGCTATGATTTATGCATGTATAAGCTTTTATATGAATGTGTTTTTAATTCTTTTGGGTATATACCTAGCAATATAGTTGGCTGGTCATATAGTAACTTTCTGTTTATCTGTTTGATGAATTGGCAAATTGTTTTACACAGTAGCTGTACCATTGTACATTCCTACTTCCAATGTATGAGGATTCCAGCTCCTCCCCATCTTTGCTAACACTTGCTGTTTTGTTTTTTTTTTCTTTTATTAAAGCCATCTGATTAGATGTGAAGTGAGTGGTATCTCATTGTGGTTTTGATTTTCATTTCCTTAATGATATTGAGTATCTTTTCATGTGCTTGTTGGTCATTTGTGTATCTTCTTTATCTTTTGCTGAGAGTTTTATAGTTTTAAGTTTTTGGTCAATTTTGCGTTAATTTTGGTGTATGGTATGAAGTAGAGGTCCAGACTCATTCCTTTGTATTTGGATATCTAATTGTTCCAAAACTATTTGTTCAAAAGACTATTCATTTCTCATTGATTGGTCTTGACACCCTTATCAGAAATCAATTGACCGTAGATGTATGGGTTTATTTCTAGACTCTCAGTTCTAGTGCACTGGTTTATGTGTGTTTCTGTATGCTAGTATGATATGCTTTGATTACTGTACCTTAGCAGTAAGTTTTGAAATTGGGAAGTCTGAGTCTTCCAACTTTGTTCTTCTTTTTCAAGATTATTTTGTCTATTCAGGGTCCCTTGCAAGTCCACATAAACTTTAGGATTAGTTTCTTCATTTATTCAAAATAGCTGGAATTTTGATAGGGATTTTATTGAATCTATAGATCAATTTGGGGAGTATTGCCATGTTAGTAATATTAAATTTTTCAGTTCATAAGCATAGGATGTCTTATTATTTATTTAGCTCTCTAATTTCTTTCAACAATGTTTGGTAGTTTTCATTGTAAAAGTCTTACACTTCTTTGTTCAGTTTTTCCTAAGTGTTCTTTTTGTTATTGTATTTGGAGTTATTTTCTTAATTTCCTTTTTAGATTGTTCACTGTAAGTGTATATCGATATGAAACTGATTTTTCTGTAATTTCTTTGTATCTTGCAACTTAGTTGAACTTGTTTATTACCTTTAGTAGTGTTTTGTGTGTGTGCTTTCTTTAGGGTTTTTAGTGTATAAGATCATGTTGTCTGTGAGCAGCGATAGCTTTACTTCTTCCTCTGCAGTCTGAAGGCCTTGGACTTATTTTTCTTGTCTGATTTCTTGGCTGGAACCTCTACCACAGTGTTGAATAGAATGTCAAGAGCAGACATCCTTTTCTTCTTCCTGATCTTGCAAAGCTTTCAGTCTTTCACCACTGAGGATGATTTCATGTGTTTTTCATAAATGTTCTATATCATAGTGAGGAAGTTCTTATTATTCTTAGTATGTTCTTAGTATGTCTAGTGTTTTTATCATGAAAGAGTATTCAATTTTGTCAGTGCTTTTTCTGTGTCAGTTGAGATGAACATGCTTTTTCCCCCCCTTCATTCCATAGATACGGTGTATTGCATTGATTGATTTTCTTACATTGAGCCACTGTTTCATTTCTGGGATAAATTCCAGTTGTCATGGTGTATAATGCTTTTAATATTCTTTTGAAATTGATTTGCTGGTATTTTACTGAAGATTTTTGCATTTTTGTTCACAAGGGGTATTGTTCTGTAGTTTTCTTGTGTTGTCTTTCTCTGGTTTTGGTTTCAAAACTTTGGTATCAAAACTGGCTTTATGGAAGGAATTAGGAAGGATTCCCTCCTCTTTTTTTATTTTGCAAGAATTTGAAAAGGGTTTGTATTTATTCTTCTTTAAATGTTTGGTAGAATTCACCAGTGAAGACTTCTGGTCCTGAACTTTTCATTCTTTGGAGATTTCTACTTCATTTTTGAAGGACAGTTTTGCCAGAATTATAATTATTGATCGACAATTCTTTCTTTCAGCACTTGGAATATTTCATCCCACAGCTGCATTGTCTCCATGATTTCTGATAGAGAATGCCTTCAAAACTCAACCAGGCAGTTTACTGGCTTCTTTTGTTGTTGTGCAGACTCTGCCTCTTTTTCTTGTTGTGCAGATACTAAAAATTAGCCAGAGGTAAAAGCTTAAGGCCTTTCTCTGTTCCTTCCTCTGCAAATGCTCCCTGAGCATGTGTATGGCTTTCTGTATTCCCAGGAAGATTTCGGAGCATTTCAACAGTTTTGTTCCCCAAAGTTATCATTTTCTAGACTTTCCTTCCAAGATTTTGGTTAGTCTGCCTTTTGCCCCTTCTCTTGTCCATTGTTCCAGGCAGCAAGGACTAAGCAATACATTCACCTGTAAATGTGTTTTACAAATGCTTCTGGGTAGTTGTTTTAGTATTGGGAAAGTTCTGAATTACGAGAGAGAAAGCACGTGTTCTAGGTAGCCAGCAGACAGGTCAAAACATACTACCACGGTTCCTTGTGAATAAGGTCTGTTTTGCTTTTTCTGTTACTGCTATCTGTACTGAGAATGTGGGCTATTCAGCCCACTGCTGAGCTGTGGGGGCAGGGGATGCAGCATGGGTAAATGAAAATGCCACAGAGCTTATTGCTCCTACTGAGAGTCAGCTTGGGGTTTTTTTGCCTTTTTGTTTTTTGTTCTTTTGGGGTTTTTTGGTGAGGAAGATTGGCTCTGAGCTAACATCTGCTGCCAATCTTCCTCTTTTTGCTTGAGGAAGATTGTCGCTGAGCTAAATCTGTGCCCATCTGCCTCTGTTTTGTATGTGGGACATCTGCCACAGTGTGGTTTGATGAGCGGTGTGTAGGCCCACGCTTGGGATCTGAACCAGTGAACTCTAGGCCACCAAAGTGGAGTGTGCGAACATAACCACTATGCCACTGGGTGGGCCCCTTTGTCTTCTTTTTTTTAATTAAGCATTCCCCTTTGCTTCAGGCTTTTGGTTATTAGTTTTCAGAATTCTGAAAAAGTTAATTCTTGACAGTTTTTTTCCAGCTTTTGTGTTGCTTTTATGGAGGCACAGACTTTTGGGGTACCTTTACTCTGTCAATTTTGCTCACGTTGTTCCTCTTTAGGGAGGTTTTAAATGAAGTTTATTTCAAAGAAGTAAGAAATCATTTGATATTCCAGTCTCAGAGCAGGGGGGGGGAAGTAGTTGGATACGTTGATAATGCTGATTATCTTACCTTAACATTTTTATATGCTTTATGGAATTAATTTGACATAGTTTCTGGTTTCCTTAGTTCATTCTTAAAATATTGCAGTTTCTTAAAATGTTTTGTAAAAATGATAGTATAGATTTCTCAAAAAATAGTAGAGATTTCTCAAAGGACCAAGCAAAACAATACAGACATTTATATAGGGAAAAAAGGGAAAAGATCACATAAAAGTCATCCTAGTCTCGTCTTCCAGGAATGATTACTAAGAATAGTTCTATCCAGAACTTTTATCTTGACATACAAACACAATGCAGACATACTTTTATGTGTGGGTAACCCACTACTTCCTGCCATTACGTTGGACCATATCATAATGCAACAATATATATTTTTACTCATCCATATTTCATGGTATCCTTTCATGTCGGTAGTTTCATCTACCTACATTCTTTTAAAATCTGAGTAGTTTTGCATGAAGTCAAGGTCCCAGAATTTATTCAACAATGAGATCGTCTCAGGTTAAGGCTGTTTTAAATAATGCTGCAGACACTGTCATTGTATTAAATATTCTTTCAGATTTACATGAGAATTCCTTTCAGATAGGCTCCTTCAAGATGAGTTAGAGGCTGAGAGGTTTTGCTAATCTGAGAGAGGTTAAGAATCATATGTTGTTAGAATTTGAATTTTCCTTTTTTGCTGATGAGGCTTAGAGTCTTTCATGTTTATGGGTCATTTCTGTTTTCATATTCTGTGAGTTTCCTATTTATGTTCTTGGAACATTTTTATATTGTTATCTTTTTTTCCTTAAAGGATTTATAAAATTTTTTTTCCTGAAATGATTCATATTTGTTCTTCAGGATTCAACTTAATTATATAACTGCATTTTTTCCTCACTCTCCTCAGTGTATCTCACAGGAACCTCTACATAATATTGTTTTAGCACTTACTATGTTAAATTATAATTATCGGTTTACTTTGTCTCACAACTGGCCTCCGAATTCTTTGAGTATGAAGACACTTCCTTTCTTTTCAGATTCTAGCAAAGAACCTTGTATCTATTAAGCTTTAAATATTCAGTGTAATTGTTTTTCACTGTAGTCATCTGTGGTAGATTGGGAAGGGGTTATTACACTTGTTTTTTAAAGAGGAAGGTGAAGCTCAGAAAAGTTATGTAATTTTTTTAAAAAAAGCATAAAACAAATAAATGATTTAGCCAAAAGTGGAACTTATATTTTTAAAATTTTGTGTCCTACATCCCATACCTTAAGTGAAAAACTTTGAAAGTAGGGAAAAAGATAAGAGATTTAAACATATAAATAAATTTGGGAAATTGAACCCTGTGGAGTTTGACTTAGATGGAATCGCGGATGAAGGCTGTGTAAACCCTGTTCAGATGTTTGTTGTGGGTGGAATGCATGGAAAACCAAGTGAATTAGTGAATTAGGTTATTATCAAACCGCTGCGGCCACACTGGCCTTCTTGCCATTGCTTGGACTTACCAGGCCCAGTTCTACCTCAGGACCTTATCACAGACTGTTCCATCTGCCCGAGTCACTTTCCAGAGATACCCACATAGCTGTCTCTTATCTCCTTCGAGCCTGCTCAAGTTTTGCTTGGAGTTAAATCTATCCTTTTAATACGATCTACCCACTGGATATGAAATTTCCCCCTCTTCCACAGACCCTATTCCATGTTCTACTTTTTCTATTTCCAGTAGCATTTGTCTTCTAACTTGCTATTATATAATTTATTTACTTACTTAGTGTATTTATTGATTTTTATCTTCCTCCCCTCCTTGTTATAATGTAAGCTTTATGAGGACACTGAGGTTTTACTTTTTCTGTTTTGTTTATTGATAGCTTAAAATGGCTAAGATATTTCCTAAGTAGCCAGTACATGACTGCTACAGAGTAGGCAGTTAATAAATATTTGCTGATTTTATAGATTTTCTAGAGAACAGCTTCAACATGAAGCTTGAAGACAATTAGGCCTAATCTGGGACCTATAAAGTTAAAGTCACAGCACGTTACAGCTCATTTTTTTTATAGACCTAGGAACTGCAAAGTAAAAACCCAGTCTAGACTTTGAGGGATATTAGGTTTATTAGCAAGGTGGACCTGGCTGTACTACCAATGGCTAGAAAAGGAGCCAATTGACTAGAAAGATGACTGAAATAAAAGCATGCTTGGAAAATACAAAGGTAACTAATTGGCATGAGACTCTATCAGTATCTCAACTATATAGGGCCAATGCTTGAAATCCCTTTATATTCTTCTAATGCTGAGTTGTATACACATGTTGATTGTTTTTACTAGACTGTAGTGGACAGGTTAGGGAGTTAATAGAAAGTAGGGGGAATTCTGGAGAAATCCTGGTACCTCCACATTACTTTATCTGAGTAACTGCTCATAGAACTTTTTTCTTTGTCTTTCTTGGTATAACGTTATTAGGATAATGATGATTCTTAATGTTTTCTATATGCATTGTGCATTTTGTGTGTATATTTAAGTCTTTATGTTAGGGAAGATTTATTTTGTTAGGTATTTCTATATACTATTTCTTTTCTATTCGTTTTGCTGTCTTCTCTAGGAACACTGATTGTATATATTTTAGATTACCCTTTGCTGTCGTCTATATCCATGTCCTTTTCTTTTCTTTTTTGAATTATTGAGGTTATAATGGTTTATAACATTGTGAAATTTCAGGTGTACATTATTATTTATTAGTATTCTGTATAGACTGCGTTGTGCTTACCACCAATAGTCTAATTTTTATCTGTCACCATACATATGTGCCCCTTTTTACCCCTTTCGCCCACCCCCCACCCCACTTCCCCTCTGGTAACCACTGATCTGTTATCTTTGTCCATGTTTATTCCACATATGAGTGAAATCGAGTGTTGTTTGTCTTTCTCTGTGTGGCTTATTTCGCTTAACCTAATACCCTCAAGGTCTATCCATGTTGTTGCAAATGGGATGATTTTGTCTATTTTTATGGTTGAGTAGTATTCCATTGTATATATATATACCACATCTTCTTTATCTTTTCATCAGTTGATGGGCACTTGGGTTGCTTCCATGTCTTGGCTATTGTGAATAATGCTGCAGTGAACATAGGGGTGCATAAGTCTCTTTGAATTGTTGATTTCAAGTTCTTTGGATAAATAATACCCAGTAGTTGTATAGCTGAATCATATGGTATTTCTATTTTTAATTTTGTGAGAAATCTCCATACTCTTTACACAGTGGCTACACCAGTTTACACTCCCACCAGTAGTGTATGAGGGTTCCCTTTTCTCTATATCCTTTCCAACATTTTTAATATTTTGTCTTGGTGATAATAGCCATTCTAAGAGGTGTAAGGTGATATCTCATTGTAGTTTTGATTTGCATTTCCCTAATGATTAGTGATGTTGAACATCTTTTCAAGTGCCCATTGGTCATCTGTGTATCTTCTTTGGAAAAATGTCTGTTCATATCCTCTGTCCATTTTTTGATCAGGTTGTTTGCTTTTTATGTTGTTGAGGTGTCTGAGTTCTTCACATATTTTGGAGATTAACTCCTTATCGGTTATATGATTTGCAAATATTTTCTCCCGGTTGGTGTGTTGTCTTTTTGTTTTGTTCATGGTTTCCTTTGCCTTGCAGAAGCTCTTTCATCTGACATAGTCCCATTTGTTTACTTTTTCTTTTGTTTCCCATGCCTGAAAGGACATGGTATTCGAAAAGATGCTACTAAGACCAATGTCAAAGAGTGTACTGCCTGTGTTTTCTTCAAGGAATGTTATGGTTTCAGGTCTTACCTTCAAGTCTTTAATCCCTTTTGAGTTAAATTTTGTGTATGGTGTAAGTGATCTACTTTCATTCTTTTGCATGTGGCTGTCCAGTTTTCCCAGGACCATTTATTGAAGAGACTTTCCTTTCTCCATATTATATTGTTAGCTCCTTTGTGGAAGATTAGCTGTCCACAGATATGTGGTTTTATTTCTGGGCTTTGAATTCTCTTCCATTGATCTGTGTGTCTGTTTTTGTACCAGTACCATGCTGTTTTGATTACTATAGCTTTGTAGTATATTTTGAAGTCAGGGATTGTGATGTCTCTAGCTTTGTCCTTTTTTCTCAGGATTGCTTTGGCTGTTTGGGGTCTTTTGTTGTTCCATATAAATTTTAGGATTCTTTGTTCTATTTCTGTGAAGAATGTGATTGGGATTATGATTGGGATTGCGTTGAATCTGTAGATTGCTGTAGGTAATATGGACTTTTAAAATATGTTTATTCTTCCAATCCATGTGCATGGAATATCTTTCCGTTTCTTTATGTCATCTTCAATTTCTTTCAATAATGTCTTATGGTTTTCAGTATATGGGTCTTTCACCTCCTTGGTTAAATTTATTCCTCGATATTTTCTTTTTTTTGTTGCAATTATAGATGAGATTCTATCTTAAGTTCTCTTTCTGCTTGTTCGTTATTAGAGTATAGAAATGCAACTGATTTTTGTAAGTAAACTAATAGTTTTCTGATAGATTCTTTAGGGTTTTCTATATATTGAATCATGTCATCTGCAAGCAGTGAGAGTTTCATTTCTTCCTTTCTAATTTGGATACCTTTTATTTCCTTTTCTTGCCTAACTGCTGTGGCCAAAACCTCCAGTGCTATGTTGAATAGGAGTGGCAAGAGTGTACCCTTGTCTTGTTCCTGTTCTCAGAAGGATGGCTTTCAGTTTTTCACTGTTGAGTATGATGTTGGCTGTGGGTTTGTCACATGGCCTTTATTATGTTGAGGTACTTTCCTTCTATATCCGTTTCATTGGGAGTTTTTGTCATAAACGGCTGTTGGATCTTGGCAAATGCTTTCTCTGTGTCTATTGAGCTGATCATGTGATTTGTATTTCTCATTTTGTTAATAGAGTGTATCACATTATTTATATATTAATATCCTTTTGTAAAATAACTATAATTTTTCAAAAATTTCATTTTGTGTGACTATCTGAATTTTATCTACTGTTTCTGACTGTATTTTGAGTTATGTTTTCTTTAATTAACAAATATTTGATGATTTAACAAATACCTTTTATTAGTTTGTAGTTTAATTACATTGTGATCAGAACATATAGTCTGTATGATTTCAATCCTTTTCATTTTATTGAGACTTGTTTTTGTGACCCAGAATGTAGTCTGCCTTGATAAATGTGTATTTTGCTGCTGATGGGAGGGGTGTGCTATAAATGTCAATTAGGCCAAGTTGATTGTATTGTCTTTTTTATCATTACTCACTTTTTCTTTATGTTTCTATTTTCAGTTATGTGTTATTTTGATTTATATATTTTGAAGGCCTGTAGTGCATAGAAACCTAACTAATCCTTTTATCATAATGCAACGTCTCTGTTTATCCCTGGTAAAATTCCTTGTTCTAAAGTCTACTTTGTCTGATATTAACATATACTCTTTTTTGATTAGATTTACAAGGGATATTTTTTTCCATCCCTTATTTTTAACCTATTTTCTTTATGTTTAAAGTGGGTTTCTTATTGATAGAATATAGTTGGGTCTTGGTTTTTTAATGCAATCTAATAATCTCTGCCTTTAACCAATATTCTTAGACTTTTGACATTTAATGTAATTATTTATATTTTTGAGCTTAAGACTTTCATCTTCCTATTTGTTTTCTAATTGTCCCATCTGTTCTTTGTTCCCTTTTTTTCTTTTCCTAACTTCTTTTGGATTGAATATTTCTTATGATTCCATTCTGTCTCCGCTGTTCCCTTTATTAGCTCTACCTTTTTGTTTTATGGCTTTAGTTCTAAAGTTTAGAGTTTACATCTTTTACGTTATCACAGTTACCTTCAAATAATATTATGCCACTTCACACATTGTGTAAGAATTTCATAGTAGTATCCTTCTCCTTTCTTCCCTTCTGTTCTTTATTCTATTGTTATCTGTTTTACTTTTACATGTGTTTTGAGCCCCAAAGTGTATTATTTTTTGCCTTAATCAGTTACTCTTTAAATGTCTTTGGAGATACTGAGAAAGAATGTCTCCTTTTGTTTTTTATAAAATGCACTCATACCCATTCCAGGCACTCTTGACATTTCTTTGTGTAGATTCACAAAGACTTCTATCTGATATCACATTTGTTTAGCTTGAATAATTTTCTTTAACATTTTTTGTAGTGCATGTATGCTGGTGAGAAATTCCCAGCTTTTAGTCTGGAAAAGCCTTTATTTTGCCTACAGTTTTGAAAGATATTTTTTCTAAATTTTGAATTCTACATTGACAGTTTTTCTTGTTTGCTTCATCATTTCAATAACCTTATTCTGTTGTTTTCTATTGTGCATGATTTCTGATGAGAAGTCTGCTTTCATCTTTGTTTCTTTCTATGGAGTGTATTTTTCTACCGTCTGTCTGCTTTTAAGAATTTTTCTCTTTAACACTGGTTTTCAGCAATTTGATTGTGCCTTTGGTATGGTTTTAAGTTTCTTCTGTTTGGGGTTTGTTGAACTTCTTAGATCTTTGAGTTTATAGTTTTCTTCAAATTGAGAAAAATTTTGGCCATTATTTCCTTAAATATTTCTCTGTTCCACTTTTTCACTCCTCTCTTCTGGAACTTCGGTTACACATGTTTGGGGTTGCTTGATATTGTCCCAAAGCTCGTTAAGGCTTTTTCCAGTTATTCCGGTCTTTTTTCCCTTCCTTATCCTCGATCTCCTGGGACCTTTCCAAGAGGCTTACAAAATGCATCTCAAAGTTGTCAGCCAGGAAAGCAAAATGAGAGAAGCATTTATTCCTATATGTCCTGATTTTGCATACATGAACACAAAATAGTTCCAATTAGAGTCTCATGGTGTACAGTGGCTTAGGCAATGCTAGTGAAAATCTGCATTGAATTGGTCTCCATGGCAGTGGCTGGAATAAGAGGTGGGGTTGAAAGGCTTTTGAAGTGATATATAAGAGATGTCCAATACTCTCTGTGTGGATATGGTTGGAAAAACGATAAAAGATGGAGGTTTACAGGTTGGGGTAAGAGCGAGGTGACTGAATCTACTATAGTAGCATCCTGATATTTCTTTTTCCTGTCTCTTGTTTTTCTTTGTCCACATTATCTTGCATATTTCATTAATCTTTACTGTCAACTTGTTGCTCACAGACATTTAAATGTTTCCTTTCTTTGAAGCTTTGCTTTTTGGAAAATTTAGGTAAGGCACCTCTTTGAGAGACAGAACCAGATGAATAAGGAGTCAATGAATTAGATCTTCCAGGGCAGAGATTGTAAAAATCATTGTTCTGTGTTACTGTCAAGTAGGAACCTGAGTGTAATGTAAATACTTCATAAGTACTCATGAGAGAGGAAGTATAGGATAGAGGATTCTGGATCAGATTGCCTGGACTTAAATTTCTGATTTTTTGTTTCTTACTTGTTACTTGTATGATATTTGATATGTTAATTTCTCTCTTTGTGTATTAGTTTCCCTATCTGAAAAATGAAGGTAATGATAATACCTCACTCAAAGAGTATTATGCCAGGATTCAGTGAGTTAATAAATACAAGACGTTTAGAACAATGCAGATCTACTAGTGATTTCTCTTTAAGTGTTAACTAGTATTATTTTCATTGTTATTTTTGGTGATTGACTTGATTGGAAAAGTGTCATAGCTTGAGCAGAATATATGTATATAATTGTGTATGCATGGACATTATTCTAGTTTGTCTTTATTTTTTATTTTTTGTGTTCTGTATTTTGTATTATTGTAATTTATTATTGTATATTTCATTATTCACTATTCTGAAATGGTGAAACTTATTTAAAATTAGTAGAACTGCATATCTACTTGAGGTAATTTTATTTTAAAATATTTCTCCCCTTGCAAACTAATTCATTTTATATGTTGTTGTTTGTAAATGCTGTTTACTCTATTATTATTCTTTCTGTTATGTTATGCAGGACCAAAAGATCTCATATTTCTGTAACTGAAGGTATATTTGAACTTCCAAATCTCACAATTCAAGCTACAAGAGCACAGACGCTTCTGCTGCAAGCAATATGTCAAAGTTGGTCTCATATTGGAAATGTCAGCTCTTCAGCAGTGAATGAAGCTTTGATGAATGAAGTTTTCCAAACTGTAGGTAAGAGAACAGCCTTCTTGACAGGTACATGGAAAATTCTTATTAGAGGTGACTAATACTTTTTCATTCAAGTTCATATTTATAGCATGCCCAACTTAAATTGTGGTATATTTTTGTGAGAGTGGATTTTTATAGCTCCCGGGTAAAATCCAGGATATGAGTTAAACTATTCAGTTTTGTTCCCCACTACCAATTTCTGGATGTATTTTACAGTTGGAAGAGATTATTTTCCACCAACTCCTTGTACAATTGACCATTTGGCCTTACATGGATAACTTTTGACGGTATCAATGTGTATGTTTGAAATGATAACCAAGTCAAGTGTAAATACAGTATATTTGATTATGCTGATAAAGTGAAATAAAATTCTTGATCATAATACTTTAAGACTTGGTAAGCAAATTATCCTTTTTGTGTGGAAAACATTACTCTTATACCCTGAATGAATGAATTACTAAAAATAAAAAATCTGCTTTGATGCCAGTATAAGAGATAGTGTCTTCATCTTTTCACTTATTTTGCATGTAAACAAAAAAACTTACAGAAGGCTTGCTTTTTGTAGTTGTTTCAGTTCAAAATAATCATGTTACTTAGTAACAAAATAATTTTTAAGAGAAGGATATATTTTTTATTAAGTGTAATCATGCTTAAAATAACATTTTTATCTTCTACTTCATTTGTCTATTAAAAACATTGGTTTTTTTTGTTCTCATATATGATGCTTTTGAAGATTTTAATTTCATACCTTACTATGGGGAATATATTATAAATTCTAAAAACGTGCATTATAACTAGTCTTTTTATTTGGTATAGCCAGTGATGAATGTAAAATTTTATAGTTATTTTGTGTCAAGTTTTAGGATTCTATAAAGAATAAGACAAGTGTTTTGTTAGCCTAGAGGCTCTTAACTTGGGGCTTATGAAAGGGCTTTGAATTTTCTGAATCCCCGGAAATAGTATGCAAATTTTAGTGTATGTATAAAAATATACGTATAAATATTTATATTCACTTTTTGAATTCTTTTATTACATATAGTGAGTCTATCCCTCAGATAATCTTTTGACATCTATTTTTTTTATATTAACATAGTTACAATTAACTTTCTTTTGGTTGGTATTTGCCTTTACTTCCTTTTGCATTACTTTAATTAAAACCTGTCTGTTTTTATGCTTTAAGTATATGTCTTGGAAATAGCAATATAACTGGATATTTTAGGTCAGGTTTTATAATCTGCCTTTTAGCTAGTAAATTCAATCCATTTATATTAGTGTGATTGTTGTTTTTTGCCTTTGTTTCTGTCATCTAACTGTTTTGTTTTCTTTTATACTGTTTTAGATATGCTACTTTAAAAAATTGCTATTATTTCTTATTTCATTTTTCTCTTTCTACTTGTTTGGAATTTGTATATTCATTGAATTGCTAACTTGAAAAATAACTGATGTTGCTTTGGAAAACAATTTGGTAGTTCTTCAAAAAGTAAAATGTAGAGTTATTTTCTGACCCAGCAATTTTACTCTTAGTTATACACCCAAGAATTGAAAGTCTATGTCCTCACACAAAATCATGTACCTGAATGTTCATAGCATTATTCTTTTTTTCTCTTTGCATTTAGCGTGTTTATTTTTTTACAGAAATTTTTATTTTTAAGGTATGCAACATGATGTTTTGATATTCATAGTGAAATGATTACTGCAGTCAAGCTAATTAACATGTATCTCCTCACATAATTACCTTTTTTTTTTTGTAGTGAGAGCACTTGAAATCTACTCTCTTAGCAAATTTCCAGCGTTTCTCGTTTCCCCCACCTCCCTGCCTCTGTAACCACTGTTCTACTCTCTGCTTCTATCAATTCAACTTTTTTAGATTCCACATATAAAGGAGATCGCATGGAATTATTCTCAATAGCCAAAAGGTGGAAACAACTCGAATGTCTGCTAACTGATGAAAGCATAAACAGAACGTGTTATATGTGTACAATAGACTATTAAGACATAAAAAGGAATGAAGTACTGATAGCTACAGTATGGATGAACCTTGAAAACAGTGTGCTAAGTGAAAGAAATCAGGTGCAGAAAAGACACATGGTATGATTTCATTTATATGAAATGATTAGAACAGGCAAATCCATAGAGATAGAAAGTAGATTAATGGTTGCCTGATTCTGGGAAAAAGGAGTAATGAGGAGTGACTGCTAATGGATATGAGTTTCTTTTGGGTGATGAAAATGTTCTGGAATTAGATAGTGGTGATGTTTTTACACTTCTGAATATGCTAAATTCCACTTAATTGTACACGTTAAAAGGGTGAATTTTATGTTATGTGAATTTTTTATCTCATTCAAAAAACTTCTTTTTTTTTTTTTTGGCGAGGAAGATTGACCCTGAGCTAACATCTGTTGCCAGTCTTCTTTTTGCTTGAAGAAGGTTGTTGCTGAGCTCACATCTGTGCCAGTCTTCCTCTGTTTTATATGCGGGATGCTGCCACAGCATGGTTTGATGAGCGGTGTGTAGGTCCATGCCTGGGATCTGAACCTGCAAACACTGGGCCACCAAAGCATAGCATGTGAACTTAACCACTATGTCACTGGGCTGGCCCCCCAAAAAAACTTTTTAATTGATGAATATTTAAGTAGAGTAAATTATGTGCTATGATATGAATGTTTGTACTCCCCCAAAATTCATGTATTGAAATTCTGTTGCCCAATGTGATGGTATTAGGACGTGAGGCCTTTGGGAGGTGATTAGATCATGAGGGTGGAGTCCTTATGAATGAGAAAAATTTGTTTATAAAAAGAGGCCAGAGAGAGCTTCCTTGCCCCTTCCACCATCTGAGGACCCAGAGAGAAGTTGGCAGTCTGCAACCCAGAAGAGGTTCTCACCAGAACCTGATTATGCTGGCATCCTGATCTTAGACTTCCAGTCTCCAGAACTATGAGAAATAAATTTGTGTTGTTTATAGCTACCTAGTCTGTAGTATTTTGTTATAGCAGCCTGAATGGACCAAGACATTATATTATTGCCATTCATATGGCCATTGTTTTATGTGGAGTTATTATATAAATTCTTTTTTCAGATCCTCATCCATAAGGCCTTTAGTGAGGCCTTCATTGGCAATAGCATTTATCACTGTCTGAAATTATCTAGTTCATTTTTTTGTTTATTTGTCAAATTTCTGTTTCCTGTGATGTTCTCTTCAGAGTTCTTTTGGTTTACTGTCTCACAATATTAATCTGTCTTTCCTTATTTTAAATTTTTGTTTTACCCAACTGGCTTAGATAGCCCGGAAATTCCATATTTCCTCTTCTAAATTTATCAAATGGACTGTGCTATGAAAAAACATTTTATTTAAAATTTTTTATTCTGGAAATATTCTGTCCTAACAGAATGCTGCCACACATATTAAAAAAATGGACCAGACAAGTAACCACAGATTAAGTGATTCATAAGCTGATGTTCTATTATTGAGAAACCTAAAATTAGTGAACTAATTTTTAGCGGATTAGGGGCTTTTTAAAAATAAGCCAACTTTCCAACCGTCCAATTTTCTTATCTTTTTTTGCTCTCCACAAATCATTCTGTTTGTTTTCTTCTTAGTAGAGTGCTTATAGTGTTGTGTCTTCAAATTTTCTGTCTTAAGATGCAAGAAGTATATATTTAAGGTGTAAGGTTACAGCATTTTATTATCTTCCATCTATGGGATGTCAATAGACGATACTCAACTCTGTTAAGCTTTGTTTAATATGTTTGGTTTAAGCATGTGATCCTTTGCTTTACATTATACCTAGTTCTCATTTACTGCATTAATGAAGTGATTATTCAGACTATGTACATTCTTGGACCTCTCAGACTTCTATTCTGATATTGTGTGGAACAAGAACCATTATTCTTCTATTCTGCAGTTGACTGTAAGCCAAACACTTCTCTTCAATGTTCCTGCCTCACCTTCCATCATAATCTTGTGCCTCTAGCCTACCTTTCTAGTTCTTGCTGTCTTATTATTGATAGTTACTAACCCACAGCATCCAGTTTTCTCATATTCTTTACCTTACTGGCATTTCCCTCTGTCTCTGTTGAACATAATTCTGATTTGATAACACTCTCCTGCATTATCCTCTTTTCTTTGATAACTAGTTCTTTAACGCAAATGAACATCAGTCTTTTCCTTTAGACTAAACACTGTACTAATTGTGGTCTACTTGTTCCTGAAAAAAAATTACATTCTTTTTCACATTTATGCTTGCCTAGGTTTATCCCCCTCCTGCATGCCAGGAATGCTTTATCTTGATCTCCCTCTTCCTTCCCATTCCTTCTGTCCAATCTTTTTTTAAAAAACAGCTTCATTGAGATATAATTCACGTACGAAACAATTCATCCTTTTCAGGTACACAGTATTTAGCTTGTACTATATTCAGAGTTCTGTATCCATCACCACAATTTTAGAATATTTTCATTACCCTAAAAAAGGAAGTTCCACATTCTTTAGCTATCACTCCCCAAGTCTTCCATCTCCCCAGCCCTAGGCAAACACTAATTTTGCTTTTTGTTTCTATGGATTTGCCTGTTCTGGGCATTTCATTTAAGTGGATCATGTAAAATACAATCCTTTGTGACTGAATTCTTTTACTTAGCATACTGTTTTCTAAGTTCATCCATATCATAGCATGTATCAGTACTTGATTTCTTTTTATTGTCAGGTAGTATTCCGTTGTATGTATATACCACATTGTATTCATCCGTTCATGAGTTGATGGACGTTTGGGTTGTTTATTCTTTTGACAGTTATGAATAATGCTGCTATAAACATTCATGTATAAGTTTTTGGGTAGGCATATGCTTTTATTTCTCTTGGGTGTGTGTCTGGGAGGAGAATTGCTGGGTCATATGGTAACTATATTTAACCTTTTGAAGAATTGCCAGGCTGTTTTCCAAAGCAGCTGCACCATTGTATATTCCCACCTGCAGTGTAGGAGGGTTCCAGTTTTTCTACATCCTCAACATGCTGTTTTTACTTGTCTTTTTGGTTCTAGCCATCCAAGTGGGTGTGAAGTGGTGTCTCATTGTGGTTTGGATTTGCATTTCCTCGTGGCTAATGATGTTGAGCATCTTTTCATGTGCTTATTTGCTATTTATATATCTAAGCCCTTTGTTCATTTTTTAATTGGCCTGTTTATCTTTTTTTTGTTGTTGTGAGAATTCTCTCTATATTCTAGATACATAGCTCTTATCAGATATTTGGTTTGCAAATGATTTCTGCAATTCTGTGGGTTGTCTTTTCACTTTCCTGGTGATGACATTTTGTCTAATTTGTTCCTAAATTGTAGCCTCAAGTACATCTTTACATTGGACTTTGTTATCACTTAGAAATGGTTTGTTTAGTCTTTGTTACTGATTCTTGGTCTTCATCATTAATTTTAACCCTTTTAATTTTTCAAACTTTTATTTTTTTGATGAGGAAGATTGGCCCTGAGCTAGCATCTCTTGCCAATCTTCCTCCTTTTGTTTGAGGAAGGTTGTCCCTGAACTAACATCTGTGTGAGCCTTCCTCTATTTTGTATGTGGGACTCTGACACAGCATGGCTTGATGGTGATATGTAGGTCCATGCCCGGGATCCGAACCCGTGAACCCTGGGCTGCCAAAGCAGACTGTGCAAACTTAACCACTACGCCATGGGGCTGGCCCCATTTTCAGATTTTTTTGTATAACAGAATCCTTCCTACTCTTATTACTCAACTTGATTCCCAAGGCCAACAATTTCAGTGATGCTGACCTTCCAGATTCATTCTTCCTTTCTCTTTTCATCTTTGTTTTATCCATGCCTGTTCTGCTCGCAAATAAGAAATTTCTGTATCTGTTACCTCTGCTACCAACAAAACAACACTGTTCTATCTGGACTGACTGTTACTAATTTTTGATATTTTTAGAAAAATTCATTTATAATTGAGTTCCTATTTTACTGTTTTATTAATTGCGGGTTGTGACTTATGAGTGGGATTTGAGATCAACTTCATTACTATTAAGTATCTGAAAAGAATCAAATAGAATGTATATAATATAGTAAGAGAAAGTATTGTTTATTATATTTATAAACATGAAAGGTGTACATTGTTAGTAAATATAGGTATTACTCCAATTTTTTTTATTGGTGAGAATAGGAATTAAAATTCTGTGCAATTGCTTCTTGAATATTTGAGTTTTGGAAACTGAGAGCATGTGAGAAATGCCTGAATAACAAAAAGGAGAAAAATCTAGTCTTTCTCCAAGGAAAGAGAACTAAAAGAATTTGATAATAAATAATTATAATGTGCTTTTCAAATTCTAAAATTCCTTAGCTGGAAGGTGCAGCATTGATTTTTATGCCATTTTAGATGTTCTAGCAGGGGGATGGCACAAGGTGACTGGCAAAATACATGTACATGTAAAGCATAAGACACTCCTGTAAAATTTTAAATGTGAAAAATGTTTATTTTGAAATCTTGATATCCAAGAAAACATGGTTATTGATTCGTGGATTATAATAACACAAGACTTAGTGAAGAGTGACCAATATCAAGTTGTGAAATAATTAAATAATTTTGCCATTCAAAGGAAATAAATTAATTTGACAGTTAAGTTTTATATATGTCCTATTTATGCTACATTTTTATATAAGGAAAACTATGCACAGAAAGATCTTCTATTCTTGGTTTACAGGTACAGAATTATTTCACTATTTCATTAACTTGATTAGTTTTTTAAAATACATATTTATTTTACTTTATTTTTTCCTTTTAATAACTGAAGCTATTAAACAGCTCTGTGTATATAAAATCAAGTAACCTTAGGTCATTGGATTTCATTGAGTCTTAAAACAGAATATGCAACAACTTTGTGCTTCAGTCTTCTCAATCTAAATGTTGGATTAATAATGGTGCTTCAGAAATGTGATATCAAGTTTAATTTCAAGCATCAAAACTACAAAATGCCTTTAGGAAGAAAAGATGTTTTCTTTAATAAACTGTTATAAAAATGTCACAAAAATGAGATAATTTTTGTTTGAATCCATTATTAGTTTCTATTTGTGACTGAGTTTATCTAAGAAGCTTTAAGAGAATATTTATGTGAATATTGAATTACATTACATGTTCTTTAAAGCTGCAGTGTTGACTTTTTCTTCCTTGGCTCTGGCAAAAATAAAACTAAAATTAAAAGATATTAGAAAAATTATAAAAATCTTCTATGCTAATGCTTCATTTAGATTTATTTTTGTGCACTGAACTTTATTAATCTGTGTGTTACATGTAGATATTGGTATGATTCATGAATGTCTTGCTATCTCTGTCAGTTAATAAGATTATTCTCCCTTTTTAACTATGGAAATTTAGGAAAGAGGATTGAATTGTAGTGTGGAAATTCTGTTAGTAACTAGTTACAAGTCTAAAGGAAGCTCTGTTTGTTTCATTGAATTTCAGTTACCTTTCTCATCTGTAAAATGGTGATAATATCTTTATAGCTACTCATAGAATTCCTCTTGAGTGCCAAATATAGTATTGTTTGTGGAGTTGATTTGTTGTTCCTCTCCTGAATATAGAATCCTGCTGGAATCATACATATGGGGTTATCACCTATGGAGGTGGTTCTAGGGTATGAGTTTCTTGGAGACTGAGCTCACCTCTGTCAGAATTGGAGTCTCAGTGATCTTCTTTTAGCTGAGAAAATATAGGGCAAAGATAAATTCAAGTGGTAAGGCAAGAAGGTAAATAGGATAATGAGTAGCAAATGTGATGAGAGAAGAACAAAATTCAAGACATTGGTTAGGTCTAGTTGTTTGGACTTATTGAAGAAACTGTGCATTGTGCCCCTTTAATATAGCTGTTTATAAGGGGCCACACCAGGTTTGCAGAAACCTATGTTGTACCATATACCTCTCTTCTGCTAGGGATTCCAACGGGGAGTGGGGCAACAGACCTATAAATGGATGTTGCAATGCAATGGGATAATACAAATATCCATGAAGCTTACTTGAATAGTCTAAATTGGCTCACCTTTTTAAGGTTGATGTTTCTCTTGCATTAATTTCACTGGCTTTTTACCAGTAGTATTGATGTTGGCAGGTTGTATATCCTGTGTTATATATGTGAAAATTTATGCTCAGAACAATTTAGCGTTTTTCTTAAATATCATCCCTCAGATAGTCACTGATTAAGGTGGCTTTTGAAGCCAGGTCTTTGGACCTTTCTCTTACTATTATTTCTGCTACTTCAAACTACCTCTCTGGTGAATGGGACCAGAAACAGAGTAAGATAATTAAAGTTTGCTACTTCATTAGAAATTATGTATTGAAAGAATAGCAAATATTGGAAATTTCATTTAAAATAATAAATTATAAAGAATAAAGCGGAGAGGTTAAAGTTTGGACTAAATATATATTATTAATCGGGACTATCGAATTGCATGTTTTTGTTGTTCATTTTTCTGATAGTTCTCAAACCTGAGAAATTCTAACCCTTGTTGTTTTGCCAGAAGATAAAATACAAAGTCACACATGGTCTTTGCTCAAGAAAACAGGACTTGCTACCACTTTTTCCTTGTTAGGTAGTTCATTGTTTTGTTGACAGTCTAGTTTCATTAATCTGGTATTTACAGGGAAATTACTTTAAAATCTGTGCTGAAGGTGATCAAATGGATATTTGAATCCCTCATTTAAGTGATGTCTTAATGTTAAAATAAAAGTCTACTTTCCAGAATGTAACTGTAAAAGTATTTTATGCAAGATTTCATGTGGGATACCTTAATGGTTGAATAATAAATTTTACCTCATAAAAATGAAATTCAATAATACAGTAGCTTTCTCAGCTCAGTAGCATCTGGTTTATTCTCGTGAGAGCCAATATTTTCCAACTCATTAGGATCATGTCGTTCTGTATGTCGTCAACATTGACTTAGCCAAGCTACCTTTACTTACATAACCGCCAAACTATTAAATAGGTCTCTTGTGGAGTGAAGTCAAATATTCCTCTTACTTTACTTCTGCCTTAGAAGAGGGAAAGAAAATGTACATACTGTAACATTTAAACATCTGGTCTAAAACCACATCAGTGTAACTCTGAGCAAAGTTACGGATTTGGTATTCTTCCCAGGTGTGCATATAAAAAGGGTTTTGGAGTTGTGGAATAGTTCTTTAACCATTTAGGAAAAAGATTGAGGTATTGTAATGTGCTTTTTATATTCTTCTGTTTTTAAACTACTTTTTTTCCCCACATTCGAAAAACACCTCTAATATATTCTAAAATATATATTTTTGAGCTGTTATAAAATTTTCTTTCCAGATAGAGGCATTAACTATAAATCTGTCCTTGTCTAAAAGTAAAAATGAGTTGAGTTAGATTTTGCATTAAGAACTACCAATCAAATTTCTTGACATTTAAATTGGAGTAAAAAGATATTACTTTTGCAAATCTTGAGATTTAAAGTACCCTTATTTGAATTTTGTGTAATATGAATGTTTGTTGAATTTAAAGATCCATTTCACTTGAATTCATGTCAAGGTATTGAGCTTATTTACAATATATGTGATAATTATTAAGAAAAGAATAGCCACAAGCATAGTCATTCATTTTTCTTTGTAGTTTAAGGAATTAAGAATGTGCTAGATGTTTTCTGAATATGAGCACAATCCTGAGTAATAAATTAGATGGTCTGTATGTTTAAGTGAATAAAAAGAAGAGGGCAGATGAATACTCCACCAGAATCCCATTTGCTTTATTTAGTCTCACTTGTACATATATGTTTTGGAATCAGCGTTCCCTATCCTATGAGTAATTTTCCTAAACAGAGAAGCTCATTTTACACTAGGAAATTTATGCACCTCACCTCTAATCCTTCAGTCACAGAATTCTTTTATTAACCGTGGTGTTCTGAGACTCACCTCTTATTGAGCTACATTCTCTTGGGATATACTTCAGTAGCACTCTACATTATTCTTAGTGTATTTCCATCTTGGCCACCATGGATTTCCCTGGGTTAGATCTCAAGTTGTTTTTACAGTGTTTGTGTGTACACATATTATACAAGTCACATTCAGTGCCCTGATGTTAGACATAGAGCATTCCTGAAACTGTTTGAAAATTGAATGTCTGGAATTTGAACAATAAAGTTCAATGTGATAAGGACTTAAAAAATAAAACTTAATGCTTAACTGTCTTTCCTATAGGTATGGCATTCTTTGGGCTAGGAAATTAAGAGTATATGTGAGAACTGTCTCAGGTGACTAAGTGACAGGAAGTTGGTGCTTGGTTGTGGAAACCTACCAGACTCCATTTCCCACAGGCCCATTGGTTCTTACCCTTACTCTCATCCTTGTTGCCTAGATTATAAGGTGTGACAGCCACTGCCATAGAACGAATTAGATGACTATCTTTAGTCAGCAGATGCAAAAAGGACTAACTTTATCACATAAAAGGTAATTTTAGAGATATGCTTGTATGATGTATGAAGGCTATGGGACTTCTCTGTTAATATGCTAGTACAGTGATTTTTTTCCTCTCATTTAATTTTACTTTTTCTTTCAGTTTTATTGAGATGTAATTGGCACATAGCACTGTATAAGTTTAAGGTGTACAGCATAATGACTTAACTTATATTGCAAAATGATTACCACAGTAAGTTTAGTTAACATCCATCACCTCATATAGATAGAAAAAAAAATATTTTTTTCCCTGTGATGAGAACTTTTAAGATTTATTCTTAGCAACTTTCAAATACACCATACAGGAGGGTTAACTATTGTCATGTTGTACATTACTTCTCCAGTACTTATTTATCTCTTAACTGGGAGTTTGTACATTTTGACCATCTTCATCCAATACCACCCACCCTCCCAAACCCCACCTCTGATAACCACAAATCTGATCTCCTTTTCTATGAGTTTGGTGTGTTTTTTCTTTGTTTTTTGCAGAT
The DNA here is from genome assembly GCF_021613505.1 of Equus quagga. Lineage (NCBI taxonomy): Eukaryota > Metazoa > Chordata > Mammalia > Perissodactyla > Equidae > Equus > Equus quagga. The sequence continues at coordinate 38,583,662 of NC_060282.1, read as the reverse complement.
TCCATATATGAAAGAGACCAAATGGTATTTCTCTTTCTCTGTTTGACTTACTTCACTTAGGATAATGCCCTCAAGGTCCATCCATGTTGCAAATGGCAAGGTTTCCTTCTTTTTTTGTGGCTGACTAATATTGTGTTGTATACAGTCACACACTGCATAATGATGTTTCTATCAATGACGGACTGCATATGTGATGATAGTCCCAAAAGATTAGTACCATATAGCTTGAATGTGTAGTAGGCTAAACCACCTGGGTTTGTGTAAGTACACTCTATGGTGTTCGGACAATGGCAAAGTGGCCTAAAGACACATTTCTCGGAATGTTTCCCCATCATGAAGTGATACATGACTGTATACATATGTCACATTTTTTTCATCCATTCATCTGTTGATGTCCACTTAGGTTCTTCCTATGTCTTGGCTATTGTAAATAATACTGCAGTGAACATGGGAGTGCAGATACCTCTTTGACATAGGGATTTTGTTTCCTTTGGGTATATACCCAGAAGTGGAATTGCTGGAGCATATGGTAGTTCCATTTTTATTTTTTTGAGGAACTTCCATACTGTTTTCCAAAGTGGCTGTACCAATTTACAATCTCACCAACAGTGCACAAGGTTTCCCTCTTCTGCACATTCTTGCCGGCATTTGTTATCTATTGTTTTTTGATGATAGCCATTCTAACAGGTGTGAGGTGCTATCTCCTTTTGGTTTTGATTGCAATTCCCTAATGATTAGAGATGTTGAGCACCTTTTCATGTACCTATTGGCAGTTGTACATCTTTGGAAAAATGTCTCTTCAGGTCCTTTGCCCATTTTTTAATTTGGATTGTTTGTTTTTCTGCTGGTGAGTTGTATGAGTTCTTTATATATTTTCATTATTAACCCCTTATCAGATAGATGACATGCAAGTATTTTCTCCCATTCTGTAGGTTGCCTTTTCATTTTGTTGGTTATTTCTTTTGCTGTGCAGAACCTTTTTAGTTTGATGTAGTCCCACCTGTTTTTGATTTTGTTGCTTTTATTTGAGGTTTTATATCCAAAAAATTGTTGCCAAGATCCATGTCAAGGAACTTTCTGCCCCCCTAAGTTTTCTTCTAGGAGTTTTATGGTTTCAGGTCTTACAATTAAGTCTTTAATCCATTTTGAGTTAATTTTTATGAGTGGTGTAAGATAGGGGTCTAGTTTTATTCTTTTACATGTGACTATCCAATTTTCCCAGCATCATTTATTGAAGAGGCTATCTTTAACCCATTGAGTATTCTAGGCTACCTTGCCAAATATTAGTTGACCATATATGGATGGGTTTATTTCTGGGCTCTCGATTCTGTTCCATTGGCATATGTGTCTGTTTTTTTGCCAGTACCATTCTGTTTTGATTACTATAGCTTTATAGTATAGCTTGAAATCAGGAAGTGTGATGCCTCCTGCTTTGTTCTTCTCTCTCAGGGTTGCTTTGGCTATTCACCGTCGTTTGTGGTTCCATATAAATTAGGGCCTTGGTTCAGTAAGACATTGAGCAAGTTGAGTAACCGAAATCATGTCCTATGGGGCCCCTTGACAAGACCGTGGCAGACCCTGGTGGTGGGATTGCGGCTGGGAGCAGATCAGTGGATTGGGGTTGGAAGACTCCTGGGGAGGTGGCCTCATGCTCTGTTGCCCCCCTTCCCCTGAAGCCCTTCATCCTTTAGATGATGTTCCTGCCAAGCTCTGCACCAAGAAGGCAAGAGGGATCCCATCACTTTTCTCCTTAAGAATTGTCAGCGGCTCCCCATTGCCCTCGGGATAAACTTAAACGACCTAAAGGACCTGACATGGTCCTTTAGGACCTGGGCCCTACCCCGCCTCACCTCTGGCTAAATCAAATCTCGCATACCTTGTTCTTCATATTTCCTTGCCTTTGCAAAACAAACAAACAAACAGACCAACCAAAACCCCCCGCAAAAAAACGCTGATTGATTACCTCTTTCCTATTTGAAATATGATGGTAATTTTAGCTTTAGTATTTCCTCTGCAAATACTACTTTCATTCACCCAAGCAGAATTATTTTCCTCTTTGTGATATCATTTTGTTTAATACTTCAGCTAGTTCAACAGATATTTAGTACCTAATAACCCCTAGATTTGGACCCTGTTTTCAAAGATCTGTCAGTCTACCTGGGAAATGTAGTATTTAATATTTGTTTACACATATCATTCTACAGTGTAGTTACTTTTGTACTGAGGTTTTCCTGATAAAATCTAGTGTGCTGTAATAGATCATATTGTTTAGACACATTTTATGAAGTATCTTTCAGTTATTACTACTTAATCATAATAACTGGATTAAAAATGTATTGGAAATATTCAATTAAAATAAATTCAATGTCATTGGTTTTAATTATCAAATACAATAACATTTGCTCCAGATTTTAATGTCAAAAGTAAGTAATAGATAGTCCTCAGACAAAAATATTTATTAGTAAGTAATTAGAAATGGCTTTATTTTATTTTATTAAAAGTTAATTGACTATGAGAAGAAAACAGAAAATTTCATGTGATCTTAGGTTAATATGATTTGTAAATTGGAAAGCAGAACTCATCAGTAAAATAGCTAATAATTTCTTCCCTGTTTGACTTTACCTGCTTTTGTAGATCTTTTCCCATAAGAAGTAGTCACTTTTTTTTTTAGTGATTCTCCATTTCTCTAAGAGTCTCCCTGATACTCCATACCCACCTTACTCTTGTCTACACCTGGAACCACTTGATCTCTGCCTGTTTTTTCAGCCCTCCCTCAGGCTCTGGGTCTGGGTCTGATCCTATCATTAATCTGGGGATGATTTAAGAAATACACATCCAGGTAACCCAGGAATATCTACTCAACTTTGTAGTTAATTTTTCTTTGACCGAGTGCCTTAGCTCTGTTGATTGAGCTACTTGAGTTGACCATGCTGCCATGTTAAACTCCATTTCAGATGCTGGATTCCTGTTTGTTCTTCTGGGCCACATTTCCTGTCTCATCAGAAACCAAGATCATGAATTTCCCTTTCCAGACTGCCATAGATTTTGGAAGCTTTTCTTTAATTTCAGCCCTGTGGATGTGGCACTCCGTACTAACTGTTGTTAGACCTACTTAAAGGCATCTACCTGCTGACTTCCCATTTTACATTTTACCTTTTTTTTTTAAAGGTAATTATTGATTATACTACATTTACCTGCTGGGATACCTACTGCATTGTTTCTTATTGGACAGGTGTCTGATCTGACCACTTGTCTCAACTTTTGCATTTTTCCCATTTCTTAGGTCAGAGGTTGGCAAATCTGACTCACTACTTGTTTCATTAAATAAAATTTTATTGGAACATAACTATACTTCTTCCTTTAAATATTGTCTATGGCTGCTTTTGACCTACAATGGCAGGACTGAGTAGTTGCAACAGAGACCAAATCCAAAAATATTTACTATCTGGCCCTTTACCAGAAAAATTTTGCCAACATCTGGTATAATTTATAGCTGTGTACTTCTCATTTGGTGCCTATTTAAAACATTGTACTTTTCATGTTTTAGAGATTTTCTGAAAAAATTAGCATATTTATTCATGTGATTTCAATGTAATTTTTCAGTTCACTTAATTAAATGCTCGGCAGAAGAGATCCTGGACTTTAGATAATCATCATTGTTAACTTTTTTTCATTTTTTTAACCATCATTTTGTTAAATAAAAGTGTCTCATCTGAAATAGATAGGATTAAGCGATAATGGTAATTGATACTTTTTACTTGTGTTTAATCACATACCCATAGTAAATCAATTACCAAGTATTATCAAATTTATTTTCTAAATGTTTTTACAATACTTCCGTTTCTCTCCATCTTTACTTTATCTCTCTAGGGCAACTCCATGATTTATTTTTCCCCTTCCAATCCATTGTCTGCCGTGTACCAGAGTGAGCTTGAAAAATTCAGATGTGATCATAGCACACACTCTTCCTTGACTTCCTGTTAATTGTAGGATAAAGACTCAAATCTGGCTCTGTATTCCATTAACCTTTCAGCTTCTCTGAAGAACTGTGCTGCTTTTCCTCTTAGGGCTGTTCTCAAGCTATTCCATGTTTCTGCAATGCTTTTTTCACTCTATTTCACCTGTTTATATCAACTTATCCTTCAGAACCCAGTTCAAATGTTAGTTCCTCAGAGGATCCCTCTTTATGTAAAAAATAGGTTCCACAAGGGCAGTTACCATGTCTCATTTAGTCCCCTGCTATGTCCCTAACAACAAGTAAGCTAATATTTACTTTGGAGAATGTGTAAAGATGACAAGTGTTTGTATGTCTCCTTTTTTTGTGGTGAGCATTCAGAATGTTAAATGGTTTACAAATTCTAGCAGTTCTTAAGATTACCCCTCTTTTTTCCCCCACTCTGATACTGTCTGCAGTATATTGGATGGGAGCTAGGAGATCTGTCTTTGCTAGTGAATGAGCAAAGTCAACCACTTAGAATAAAGGATCTAATTAAATTATGAGAGATAATTGTTAGTAAGAAAATACTGTGATTTAAGTTACCTATGAAAAATTGTTAAAATAGAATTGTTATTTGGGTTCTCATGTCTGGGGTCCCCAAGACCCCTACATTTGGAGATTCTCTAGAAGAACTCAGTGGACTCAGCATATGGTTGTACTCATGGGTAAGATTTGTATACCAAGGTAGTAAGGATACATATCAGATCATGAGGTGAGAAGACACAGGTAGTTTGGAGAAATCCATACACAAGCTTCCTTATGCCCCTTACCTCCTGTAAGGGGATAAACTTGAGCGTGCTCTTTTCTCCAGCAACAAAAAATACAGTAACATGTCCTGTTTCTGCCCAGGAAAGTCCATTAGTGATTCAATGCCCAGGTTTTTATTAGGGGCTGATCATGTAAGCAACCTCTGCCTAGCACATACCAAAATTCCAGACTCCTAGAAAAAAAGTAGATGTTTAGTGTAAACCAAATTTTTTGTACAAAAGTCTAAGCACATCTTATCAGTTAGAGGATGAAGGCAAGCCAGTTTCCCAGATGCTGCCAGTCAAGGGCCAACTTTCTAAGTGGGCCTTTCTAAGGATAGCTGCCTTAGGCTTGCTATTGTTAAGTCTTTTCTGCACAGTTCTTAAAACAATATTTATGTTAGGTAACAATATGTGCTTTTTAGCCTTTTATTTTTAGATAGATATATTCCTACTCTGAACACAGTTAGAGTTCTGTTAATAACTAAGAAAGGGGAATGAGTTTTAGGTGGACAGCTACCAATCCTTTATTCTAAGATTTTTTTTTTATGCCCTCCTAGGGAAAATTTGAATGCCTGCTTGTTTACTATGCTTAAGCCACGTTGATCTTCATTCTTCTTTTCAAATACACCAACCTTTCTTCTACTTCAGGGGTTATACCATTTTTATTCTCTTTGCCTGTCATGTCATTTCCTTTTTTTTTGCTTGTCTTATCCCCACTTATCTTTTGTGTTTTAATTTGGGTTTCATCTCTCTGTACCTCACTACCTTCCCCCCCTAGATCTCTTAGGGTAGCTGCTCCCTGATCACTTTTCAACTGTGTTAAGATTGTTTACTTGCCTCTCTCCTTTTTCAGAGGAATATATTCTCAGCACATAACATGAATGAATGAATTAGAATTTGAGTGGGGGAGGAAAGTAGAGTGCTGGAGGAGGGGGAGGAGGAGGAAAAAGAGGAGGAGGGAGGGAGAGATTAAAATTTGTATAACATTTTTGAGAATCATGTATCTAATAACTCTAGAGTTGTGCTGTCCAGTATGGTAGTTGCTGGAAGCCACATGTGGCTATTGAGTATTTACATGTGGCTAGTCTGAACTGAGATGGCTATAAGTATAAAATACTTACTGGGGTCAAACACGTTATAAAACAAAAGAATGTAAAATATTAATTTTTTTGCATCCATTAAATATTAGATGATAACAGATATATTTGGTTAAATTAAAATATTAAAATTAATTTGTCTATTTTTACTTTTTTAATGTGGTTACTACAAAATTTTAAATTATATATGTGGCTTAAATTATATTTCTATTAGCACTTGCCAGAACGTGAGACATAGATGTTTTACCTTAGCGTGGGGTCTTACAAGTTTAAACGTTTGGCTCTTATCAAGAAAAAGTAACTAACTGAAAAAGAACACTTGAGGTTTTTAAAAATATTGTAATGGAATTAGTTTGGGGGCAAAATTGACACAAAATTTGCTACTTACTTTTTCCACCATTTAAGTAAATGATCAAAACAATAATAAGGGATCACTTGGCAGGTTTATTAAAATGTAGTAGTCCATGTATAACACCTTTAATAATATTTATAATAATGATAATTGCTAATATACAAGTGATTAATGTGTGCCTAGCAATTTTCTAAGTGTTTTATATGTATTAATTCATTTAATCCTTAGAATAACTCTTTTCTGAGATATACAATTGTTATTCCCTTTTTCCAGATGAGGAAACTAGGGCACAGAGACATTAAGAAATAAGCTCAAGAAGACAGCATGTTTGAATCTTAATTTCCAGATCTGGTAGTGATAGTATCTCAGAAGGTGATTTGGAGGATTAAATGAGATAATATACTTTCAGATCTCTGGCATGTGGCTTACCACATACCAGGTATTCAATAGTATTTTTTTTTGGGGGGGGCTGAGGAAGATTAGCTCTGAGCTAACATCTGTGCCAGTCTTCTTCCACTTTATATGTGGGTCACCACCACAGCATGGCTGATGAGTGGTGTAGGTCCACACCCAGGTTCCAACCTATGAACCTGGGCTGCTGAAGCGGAGCTTGCCACTATGTCATGGGGCCAGCCCCAAGTATTTTTAATTTGAGACAAATTGATTATATATAGTTTTTAGTTTATACTTTTCAGCTATAGTGTATGTGGGTGTTTTTATTTCCTTTATTCTTAATAGTATAGTGTTCAATCTCAGAATACAAAAGAACACAAATATGAAACTTATGAGCCTTACTATTATAAAAGATATATGAGTTGACTCCTTTTCTAGGCAAGTCCTTCCAGGATAGAAATAGAGTTGCTGTTATTACCAAAGAAAAAAACCAAAAAACTCACAACAGAAAAAGAAAGCTGCTAGGCTTGCTTTAGGCCAAATCTAATTGTACCCATTTGTTTACTTATTGTCTGTGGCTGCGTTGGCACCATGATGCTGGATTTGACTAGTTGCAGTAGAGATCCTTTGATTCACAAAGCTTACAACACTTAGTATCTAGTCTTTTTCGTAAAATATTTGCCAACTCCTGATCCAGGATCATATCAGTCCAATAAGAGAATCCTGGTGACTGGACCATTTGAATCCTGGGTTTCCTTTGGCTGGGCTGCTACCTGGAAGGTATGCTAATTATGCTTGGTTGGGATAGCTGTTAGGGGAAAGTAAGGTGCATCCTGCTCAGAAATGGTCAGGATAGAATCCTGAGGTTTCAAAGTAAGTATATACTAGAGATTGGCAAACTAAAGTTCCCAGGCCAAATCTCGCCTGTGGCTGTTCTTATATAGTGCACCAGCTAACACTGTGTTTTACAATTTTTAAGGTTGAAAACAAGAAGAAGAATGTGACAGAGATCATATGTAGCCCACAAAGCCTAAAATGTTTACTTTCTGGCACTTTATGGGAAATGTTTTCTGACCCCTGGTCTTGATAATCCCCACTGCTTTTTTCCTGACCATTACCTTGGAGGGAGCCAAGAGGAGATGAATCCTTTGTTAGGATAGCTGCATTTAGTACCCTACTACTTCACTGAGTTATGTGGACCAAAAGAAAGTGAGAGGTAGTGTCAGAAATCTCTTTGAGTTGATTTATTAGGAGGCGATTCAAGTGCTAGGCAACATTATTAGATGCCTATGGATTTGGTGGGGAGCATGGAATGTCCATCAAATATTCCAACTTGACCTGTTGTGTGCCCTTTATAATAGAAGGCACACCATTGTTAGCTGGTAAATGGTCTCAAAAGGCCAAAAATATGTAACAGCTTAATTTTGATGTCCACATTGGTGTGACCAGAGTTAGCTGATGAGACTGAATGGAAGGTAGGGGTTAAAGATCAGATGTAGTGAGTTTGCCCGGAGTAGGCTAGACAGGTGAGGTGACAATGCCAAGTGCAATGCGGTCTTCTTCACCACATTATAAACTGGTTGACTTTCGGTAGTCATGAGTTGGCCATTCTCTGGCAACCTCTGCATCAGAAACAGAGTCCTTTACTTTATGCCCAATCTGTAACGGATGTTTTGCTATGTTTGATAAAATGATGGATGCAGGCAGCAGTGGTGGCAATCTGGGTGGTGCAGTTTGATTTCAGTTGGTTTGATCAGAGAAAGGGCCCCTGCTGTGGGCATCAGCATGAGTAACCTAGATGATTTGATCGGTTGTGATTTTTTTCTACAGTTTTTTTCCCCATAGTTTCTTTTTTCTATACAGTCGTGTGCCGCACAATGACGTTTTGGTCAATGGCAGACCACATATATGACGGTGGTCCCATAAGATTTGTATCATTTAATCTAGGTGTGTAGTAGGCTATACCATCTAGGTTTTTGTAAGTACACTCTATCATGTTCGCGCAACGACTAAATTGCCTAATGCTGCATTTTTCAGAACATATCGCCATTGTTAAGCAACATGTTACTGTAGTTTGTGGCCCCTGATCTTTAGTCTTTAGTCTCTCAGTCTGTAGTTTTCCAAGTGGCAGATCAAACAGCCATGCCATTGGCAACAGCCCAAGGGTCAGTAAATTAAAACAAGGTTTGTCAAGGGGAGTATTAGGCTGAATTATGAGAATGGCCTTGAATTCAGCCCACTGAGGTTGTTTACACATTGCTGTAGCTGAGGTTGAACAGCAGCAGTAGCAGAGTGGACACCATTATGTTTGAGGTTAGTTGAACTATCAGTGCATCAGATCCAGGCATTTTGGGGAACCGGGGAGCCTCTCTGCATCAAATGCCCCATTCAGCCTGCAGCTTTGCTTCAAGTGGTAGAGTAGAGGTTAAGGTTCCCCCCAAGGGGTAGCTGCCACTTTTTCATGTAAATCCAAAACGCTGCAAAACCCAAGCCTGATATGCTCTTTAATTTGCTGTTTTCATTTGACTAGGGGAGGCACCTTACCCAAGCTGAGTCAGTTGTGGTGCCTACCTGTGAGTTAAAAGTCCACAAGTGCACATTGGGCCATTCAGAATCCTTCTCTGGGATTTTTGAACTTGGAACCAGAGAAAATGAGTTTAGTTTTTTTTAGAGGCAAAACACGTAAAATGTAGAAATTGGGAGTTATCATTGTTTATGTTTTCTGCCATGATGAGAAATCAGGTCTGCAGAGAATTAAAGTGATCTAAAGAGACAAGGAAACAGAATTCTGGAGTTTTCTGAGACTCAGGTACCAGTTGTCTCTGAGGCCTTGTCTTTTCCATGTCAACACTGGATTTTCATCCCTTCTTTGTATTCTATAAGCTAATTCATCCCAGCTTTTTGTTTAAGCCAGCTTAAGTTGGATTTCTGTTTCTGAGCAATATAAGTCCTAAGAAATGCATATCATTGTCTTCTGCAAAGTATGATTACTGATGCTTTGGCATTTTCATCGGAGATATATTACTTGGTATTTCACTTAGATCCATTTCTGTTTGTTTATATTGATGTCATGGAGGAAGGAATGACAAATATTTATAAACTAAGTGTTATCCCTAGTTGGTCAGAGCTGTTATTCATACAAAGTGAATCTCTAAGACCAGGAAGAAGTATAAAAGATTAAAATGTGCTTTGGATTAAAAATAATAAAATTAGAAAGCAAACATTTTATTGGAATAAACAAGAAAACTTATGGGTTATACTGGACACCTAGGGAATATGAATCTGTAGCTTGAACATGAGTCAGTACATTGGTAAGCGAGCTAACATGATTTTGGATTGATTCTAAATTGAAAGATTCACCAGGAAGAACTGAGAAACTCTTAATTTTATTCTTTACTAATCAGAATTTTGAGCAGTATTGCTGATTACACATTAGAAAATATTTTTGAAAATACCAAACAGTTTTCAGATAAGCTATTTGAAGAAGAAGAAAATTATGAAATGAGGAAAATGTTACAGTTTTTTAAAGTCAAAGAGAGGCTTTAATGATGATTCTCTAAAGAATATCTTTGAAGCTTATTCTGTTACACTGAAAACAAAACTTGTATATCCAAATGACTCTTGCTTTTCTAAGTAATTCTTTTGGCCATTGCTTTCCAATCCTAGACATTGCCCTGTTCACAGATTTTTAAAACTTTTTTGGAATTGTTTTTGTAGTCAATTTAGCAAACGTGAGGAGTACCTTAACTTTAAATACACACTTTCTTTTCTTTTAAAGACTGAGTGTCAGAGAGAGAAACAAAATGCGATTTTGAGTATGTATCTAGAACCTTCCTTGTGTTAGAATATAAAGCTTTGTTGAGATTCAGCGTCACTCACCTTTCACTGTGAGTGGTATTTATTTCTTTCGAACATTCAGTCATCCCTCAAATGATCAAGATTTGTCATCATTGGGGCAATTCAGAAGAATGACTTATAGGCCACAGATGTGGTTGTAAATGAGGAGTACCAAAAATGTTTTGATCAATGAAACGTTGTTGTAGTTAGCCTATAAATACTTTGAAGGACAGTTCCTGTTTGTCTGCTAATTCACTGTAGAATAGTCAGGGCCTTATGGTTTAAATTCTGCTCCCATGCATCCCCCTCTTTCACATTGTCTCCTAGTTCTGAGAGCTTAGGCATATTGCTTAGATTCTTGAAGTTTCGGTTTCTTAATTGTAAAATATGGTTGATAATACATTTTTCATGGTTTTGTGGTGATGAATTACATGCATCACAGTTCCTGGCTTGATAATTGGTGGCTACTATTACTAATTATATTGACAGCAATGATAAAATATATCTTGGATTATTTCATGATTTTATGAAAGGTAACAGGGTTTTCTAATTCTATAGAGGAAAGAAATGAGCTAAAACTAGGAGGAATTCAGTTTGATGGAAAGAAGAACCAGTAGAATTTTTAAATCTCTGAAACTAGAATGGAACAGGATGACAGTTATTCATTGAATGACATTGCATTATTTATTTGTTTTCTAATACTTTTTCCCTACAGAAAGCATGATGTGTTTTTCTTGTAATACCTAGCAATGTACTTGTCATAGGATGTCAGTTATTTAAATGTTTCCATTTTCTTTATGGATTTTTAATTTTTTTCTGGGGCACATAGTTTTTATGTCTGCTATAAAAGATGGCCCTTATATAATTAAGTGTTCATTGTTGGTGCAGTATCACTGTTGAAATTGGAGATAATTTAAGTAGGATGTTGGAAACTTTGTTTTTAACTATGAAAATTATTTATTTTACTGAGTATTAGGAAAAAATATATCCAACATTATACACATGATTTCAGATATTATTGCTTAAGATAGTAGTAGAATAAGAGTTTGCTCGTGAAATAAATTTATCATGAAGTAAAATAAAAAAATTGTGGGTAAATTTAAAGAAAATTAGTAATACTATTAGCTAATTACTTACTTAGTGCTTGCTCTGTGCCAAGTACTCTTCTAATGCTTGCTATCTATTGAGTCCTTTAATCCTCACAACTATTTTGAGAAGAAGATACTTATTCTCATTGCACAAATGAACTGAAGCACAGAGAGATGATTGGTTATAGCTCTAGTAAGCGGGAGAGCACAATCCGTGTGTTCTGACAGCTAGCCATTGTACAATACTGCTGCTTCTTTACTTTACTAAGTAAATAATAGTACAAATGGTACATGGATAGGGTAGCAGTAATCATGTTGGTACACAAATACATGAAGTTTATGAAACTGCTTTAGGTAATAAAATATTTTTAATCTATAATGAATATATTTCCATATATGCATATGGAATTAAATAGAGATGCATTCAAAATATCTATCAAGGTTATTCTAAGTATTAAATGAGGCACCATTTAATCATCTTTAATGTAATAAAATAATCATTTATTAAAAAAAATCACAGTATGGTCAAGTATAGTAACAGTTTTTTCACCACTTCTGCACCTGTTTCTGTGAAAAGGAAATATTCATAGTTTATAACTGGAGAAAGTTGGTGTTTTAGATCATTCACAACTGTACTCCAAACTGTTTGATATTTTAGTTTCAGGATTTAACTTCCTAACAAAAGTCATGTGACATCAGCGGCGAGGTGCAATGAAAGCTCTCTCAGGAATACTCCTAATAGAAAGGAAGACTTTGGGTCTGTGAGGTTGTGTGGGCTTGAATGTGATTTTTATTTGATATATGAGCTGTGACATAACTGTTGCATGACTGCGATGTACTTGTAAGTGCTGTACTATGCAGATGGGTTTTTTTCTGAAACAAAGCCAGAAACAAAATCTTGAATGTGTTCATTTAGTGGGGAAAGAATACTTCATAGAAACATATGGAAACATTTCTAAGTTTTTTTCGTTAAATGAGCCTTTTACTTTCTAAACATTTTTATGATTGTTCAAGTTAATATGTCATTTGCCTCATATTTTCCAAGTTTAGTGAGACATGGAAGTCTTATAGAACTGGTATGTTTTGAAACGACCAGATCACTTTTAGGAATGCACATTTTAGAATTAGATAATTACTAGAAAATTAGGATTGAATCACATTTATATTTTTCATTAAATTATTAATCATAAGGCTATCCATCTCTAATTAATTATTTTAACATTATGATGGGATTTGGTGAGGAGATCTATAGAGTGGTTATTCTCTTTTTATTCATTTTTAAATTATAAAAGCTTAGGACAGCATTAACGGAACTCGTAAAAGGAAAAAAATACCACGAGTATAATAAGGCTGTTTGTAATTTTCCGTGTTTCCTTCTAACCCATGTCCTTGTATGTGAAGCTTTACATTGCTCTCTTTATTATGTATATACCATTTTATGTTATGCTTTTCTTTTATAACGTGACATTAAAATATTTTTCTTTTTGGTGGTCACATACTTTTGTCTCTCCCATTGTGAAAAATATACAAAGAAAATTTCCTTAGATTCTAAGTCTCTCTCAATCTCTCATTTTATCTTTTTCTTTTCCTTCACAGAGTAGTAACTTAGAATGATATCTGTTGCCTTTCCACTTAGCTTTGATGCTGAATCAGTGTATATTTTGTAGTTTTTATCTTCCTTGACTACGTATTTGATATACAGAGAACTGTTTTCTTGATTTGTGGGCTCATCTCCTTTCTCCTTTCTCCTTGACCTTGAGGCAGTACTTGGAGTAATCTCTTCCGCCTCTGTGTCTTCAGCTGCCCCCCATACACTGACAACTACTTCATTTAATTTTCTAGCTCAGAACCTCTTCCTGAGACTGATAAATTCATTTGGATATGTCAAAGTTTCTAAAACATACTCTATTCAAAATGAAACTTAGCTTTTTTTTTGCCTCTAATCATGGCTAATGGTATCGCCACTCATTCAGTATCTTATGCAAAACACCTAGGAGTCATCATGTTTTGTCAATTTTTCCTCTTAAATCTTCGTGACCTCTGGCCTCTACTTTGTGTTACCATGTCTTTATTTCCAAATGGGATTGTTGTAGTATCTTACCAAGTGATCTCCCAGTCCTCTCTTGTTCTTTTCCAATTCTTTCTCTCCATTGCAGTCTCAGTAATCTTTATAAAATGGAATTCTGATTATGTCCTTCAGTGGTTTCCCTTTTGTCTTCAAGATAAAATTGGAACTTCTTTGCATGTCAGTGCAAGATTATTTCATGATCTCTCAGACTTATCTCTGGAAACTTTCTTCAAACCTCTTCCGTTAGCTGTTTTGAACTTCTGGGTGCCCAAACACACATACTCTCTCATACCTTCTTGCTGGTGCACATAATATTGCTGCATCTGCCTGGAACACCTTTCCTACCCTCATAAGTGTTTCCTCCTCTTGTCTGCTTAACTACTTTTCCTTTAAGTGAAGCTTTATATCTTTTGGTTTGAGTTAGGTGTATTAGATCTTTTATATTCCTAGAGTATGCTGTCTAACATGATGCCAGATATTTAATATATGCCTCAAAGTGTTTTTAAATTGAATTATTAAATATTCTACTGAATTAATTTTTTGGGAATTCATTAACACTTGGAATTTAGGTGATTAATAATTGTTTATATTAAATAAAGCATTTTGCATCTTCACACATGTTAATATTTTTAAAAGTTCTTTTCCCTGCAAAAATATCCTAAGAAATATTGAATCAAAGGTAGGTACACTTTCTTTGATTCTTGGAAATCATCCATTGGGTAGTGATTCTTAGTATCAGTCTTTCCCAGAATATATGTTATAGGATAGGTATAGTGTTTTTCAGAAATCAAGATTATTGGTACTGATAATATTTTCTCCTTTTGAAGAAATTTTTTATCCTTACCAAAAAAACTGACCTTAGGATAGTCATTAATTTTTGCTTTTAGTAAACATAGGGGGTGCTGTTGTATGCTACTCTTTGTGCCAGGCACTGGAAACACAAATGTGGGAAGACTCTTCTCCTCCCTGATTTTTTTCTTGTTTAATTGCAAAATAGATTTTCTGAGAGCTTTCAACAGTAATATGCATAATATAATTCATACACATTTGCTTCACTGATTGGAGCTGCCTGTTAAATATAAAGACAAATCAATGTTAAAGTTACCTATTAATGACATAAGTTTAACAAATTTTGTTATTTATAGTTGAGAGTGGCTTCATTACTTGAAAAATTACCTTTTTCCATATTAGCATTGTATATTTGCTTTTATCCCTTATATTAGAGGAAGGTTGTTTCAATTGCGATCAGATTTTAACGAGTCATGAAAAGTTTTTTTTTTCTTGGAAAATATAGTTAATAGATTGCTGAATGAACTTCAGTTTTTTTAGTAAGTTGAACTATTAGTATTTAGAACGTAGTTTATCTGTGTTTATTTCATTATTTAAACTGTTGTCCTGGTATGTTTTGTATTTCAATATTAAAATATAAGAGATGGGGGCTGGCCTGGTGGCGTAGTAGTTGAGTTCATGTGCTCCGCTTTGGTAGCCAGGTGTTTGCCAGTTCGGATCCTGGGCGTGGACCTATGCACCGCTTATCAAGCCATGCTGTGGCAGGCATCCCACATATAAAATAGAGGAGGATGGGCAAAGTGGTTAGCTCAGGGCCTACCTTCCTCAGCAAAAAGAAGAGGAGTGGCAGTGGATGTTAGCTCAGGGCTATTCTTCCAAAAAAAAAACACATATATATAAGCAGATGTTTGTAGTATTTCTTTGTATATGATGTCCACATAAGAACTCTTTATACTGTTGGTGTTACTGTTACACAGTTCCTTACTGCAGTAAGTAAATATATTACCTCACCCCTTAATCAGGCTACCATTGCCACTGATGACCCAATGCTTAAGTTGTAACACTATGCTGCTGACCCAGACTCTAGGGGCTTATTTTATTTTATTTTTTGATGCCTTGCTGTAGGCAATTTTAAGGGTGTGGAACCAAGCCATTTTCTCCCTTGGACTCATTTCCACTTTTATTTCCTATGGGAGGCTTAGCCTTCCTTTAAAGTACTAGGATTTTTAAATTGTTCACCTATTCTTTGATTACTCAGTAGAGGAAAAATGCTGCTTGCCCATTTTAATTCCCTGAATTAAAAAAAAAATTAGTATGGCTTAACAACATTGGTGTTAAACAATTCTCAAAATAAAAATAAAATGCTTTTTTAGTAGACACTTTATTCTGTGTGTTTTTCATGATTTAGTCTTATTTTATGCATATATGCTAGGAATGTTTGACCTTATTTTTGTCCCAGGAGGGTGTAATTGAGAACTGACAGATTATATGAAGTTGAAAAGAAATTTAATGAGTTGTAAAAACCAGTGCTTCATTTTTCCTTCGTAGCTAATATGTTACTTATAAGGTAGTGTCTTAAAAAGTTCAAAATGTGAGTAGGCCTCTAAATTGCCTACTAGTTGTTCAATTTTAACATTAATAACTGACTCTTGAAAACAAAATGAAGTTTATTCACTAAGAAGAGTTATTTTATTTTTAGAATATGTGAATATTTGGGGCTTGAATATGCTGGCCCTAGCTACTCAACCTTACAGATAAAACTATGTAAAAATCATATGTTTTTAAGGTGTTTTTTAAAAAAATTACTCTTATTTTAGTTCATTTCCTTTCTTCATCAGAAATTTATAGAACATCTTACTTGAACCAGGTGCATTATAAGGCTCTTGGGGTTATTAATATGGCAGGCACAGATTGAAGGAGCTCCATCCATAGTAGGGAAACAGACATATAAAACATAATTATAATATAGTATGGTAGGTACTGCTAATGGTGCGGGGTCGGTGAGCTGAGGAGTCGAAAGAAAGATTTCTTAGACTCTTAAGATCTGGCAGTAGTGCTCTTTTATTTAGAGAATAGTATAGAATAGCATGGGGACAGGGGCCATGGGCAGTCAGAGCTTCTGCTGCCCCAAGTTGAGGGTTAGAGCTAAATTTAAGGCATAGGTATGTGATTCATCTCTTTACAAGACAAAGGAAAGAACATGAAAAAAGTTAAAATGGTATCAGTGCAGGTGGGGTCTGGTCATTGGGTGATCCCATGACTTTTAGACAAGAATCAAATCGGATTAAGTAAAGGTTAGAAAGGTTAGAAGCCACCCCCCTACATCAGTTACATGAGATTGCCACACAGCAACCAACTTAAGTTCTTGCCTTCCCCATTAAGAGTTTCTAGGGACAAGGTCATCTCCCTTCTTCTCCCTGGTACAGAGAGAGAGGCACCTTTTACAGATAGAGATTTACCTTACAAATGTAAATGTGTCCCAACAAGGGCAAGTTCCATTCCCCAGAGCCTCCTTCCCTGTCCCTGTTATCAAAAGCAATCAGCCCCAAACAGTCCCGATGACAAAGAGACACATCCTGGGGTGGCCAATTTCAGGTCCCTACAAGGTCATCCCCCCTTCCTTCACAAACGCAAAAGTCTCTCAAAAGGGCAAGCAAAATTCCAGTCCTCCGAGCCTGCTTCTCATCTGCAGTTTTAAAAGTAACCAGCCTAAAGATCCTCATCATAAACCGTTTTAAAATTAAGCAGCCTAAAAATCCTCATCACTAGGTGTTCAAAGGGAGCCACAAAAAATGAGCAGTTGATTCTATTTGAAGGCTTCACAGAGGATGTAACATTTGAATTAAGACACATATAAATAAAGAAAGGATCTGCTAAGTGCTGTGTGGTTAGGAGTTTGGGGTAGTATGTGTGTGTGCATGAATGTTTATGGGGAATGAGGGTGGTGGTAGCTGTTTAATCAGATTCTTGATGTATAATGAATGCTCTGTGCACTGTTAAAAATGGCCATTTTCAACAGATGTTAGCTCAGGGCAATCTTCCTAAAAAGAAAAACAAAGAGGGAAGCTGGACCAGGTGACTTTGGAGATACTTGCATCACAGACCCTCTGTGATTTTAAGGAGAAAGGGATCCTAAATGGTGGCTCTCAAAATTATTTTGAAAAGAAAAAAAATGGCCATTTTAATTTTTAGGCATAAGGAGTGATTTTTGAATGGAAACAGTTCTGGGTGGGGGTTCTCCCGGAATCAGATACTGAGATGGAGTTAGGAATGCAGTTTACTGGGGAGTAAACTGTGAAAAGAAAAGAGTGGGAGTAGGATTGGTCAGAGCAGTCATCACATTGTGAAGCCGACTTGACAAAGTCTCTGCCAACCCAACAGGGACCTGTGGAACAAAGGTTGTTGGAGGAGTCCTACACTGGGTGGAAGTGACTAGGCCTTTCTGCCACCATTACTCGGGAATTGGCTGTGGGCTTCCCTGAGAGGAGCATGTCCTTGGGTGGAAAGCTGAGGCAAATTCTAAAGAAGCTAACAGCTGGAGGCTGTCAGCTAATCACATTCCTTGCAGATGGGAAGTGTGTCCTTTGTTGAAGGGTGTTCTAAGGGCATAATAATGTGTCTGCCATAAGAAATCTGAGTGGCATGGACCTTGGGATGATACTAATGATTCATTCATTTAGTCGGTCAATAAATATCACTGAACACTTACTATGTGCTAGGAATAATGCTGGGCATGGGTGATGTGAGCAAAGCAGATATGTCCCTGTTCTCATGTAGGGCAAAGATCTGGAGGAAGAATATTCCAAACTAAAGGAACTTTGGGTTGCTCTGTTATAGGCAACAGCTTGGCAAAGAGGAGAGAAAGAAAGGCCACTTTGGAGAGTTCTGAAAAAGAGAGAGGGAGAGGATGAGAGAGAGAGAAGAAGGGAAATGAGGTCAGAGAGTTTGATGGGAGCACTTGAGCCTTGCAAGCCACAGTAAGGACTTGAGATTTTATTCTAGTTGCAATGGGAGCTTATTGGAGGGTGTTAGCCAGAGGAGTGACACCAGTTGACTTTATGGTTTGAAAGTTTGCTCCTGCTTACCAGTTTCCACATTTAATAGTCACAATGCAAATATGATTTGACTTCTGACTTAGGATATACTATGTAGTCACTTGGAGAATTCTTTTACATTGCTGGCAATAGTATAACATCTGCAGAAAAAAATACACACACATACACATGTATGTCAATTCCATTATCAGAGTCTATTTTACCCATGTCCCATGTTTCTATAGTAACTCCATAATCAATTCCTTTGTTTTTAGTAACTATTCATTACTCAATTGCAAGAACCACATTTTAATTTTTAGTGGACTTTATAGAACTTTTTTGGGTTTTGGCCTATTCTTAGCTCTGAAAAAAGCAGGTAAACTTCTTTGTAGGAATTTTATTTAGGCATTTAAAACCCTTCATGAGAATGTGTTGCGAGTCTTTAAAGTTTAACTAGTCCCTCACTGAATCCATTCAGCTCTCTGGTGTAGTGCAAGACAAAATTTAAAGATCCCAGGTTTCTTGCATACATCAGAGACCTGCACGTTGCTGGCTTCCAGAACTGCTCTTATTTTTCTTGAGATCAGAAGTTTGCCCTCTTCCCAAAGGAATTTTCAGGACTCTGTCTCCACCCAAATAGTGACTTTCCTGATTGAGAATGATTTTGGTTATCTATGACTCTTATTTGAGGCTTTTGTATTGTTTACGGAAAATTAAGTTCCCATTCTGAGAAACGTCTTTTCAATGCTAAAGTTTGAACCTTGGCCTCACCATTTATTAACCATGTGACTTAGGCAAGTCTCTTTACCTCTTTAAGACTTAATTTCCTTCTCTATAGAATGAGGAAGCCCAGTAGTACCTGCTTTACAGGTCTGTAGTGAGAAGTAACTGAAGTAATATAGAATGTCTGGCATACCATGACTGTTCTATAAATGAAAATTGTTGCAGTTTTTACTGTTACTTTAAATGTGATGATTACTTTATTAGTGATATATGAAAGTACAGATTCATCTAAAATCTGCTCTTTGGCTTCAGCTCTGGCCTCAGCCTTTGAGAGATTGAAAAGCAGAATAGCCACTTCAGTGACATTTCTGGCATCCTTGAATTTATGTGTAAAAATGCTTATGATCATATCTAATAGCCTAACAGGATCAGTTTAATAAGTGAGGCACGTCACTTGGATTTATTATTGTGTCAATTTTAACTTTCAGTTACAGGTAAGCATTCTCTGTGTAACTGAGAATGAGCATTTCCTCATAGGTTTTATGTATTGAAATTCTGTCAGTGACTTGAAGTATAAGTATTTATTATTACAAGAGTAAAATACTACAAATACCAATAGTTGTAAAAGCTGTTAATTTTATGTACAAAAGTAATTATTATTTCAAAAGTTCAGTGATTGGGTACAGAAATTGATAGTTAACATAAATATTAACAGAATACCTTAGTTGGATAACTTTATGAAGGTCTTTATAATTTTTTTAAGTTAAAAATGTTCTTAAACATTTAAATAAAAATAAAAGACATTAATAGAGGTTGGATTATATTCTCATTCTTTGTAGAATCTATAGAATTGTTTAATGTGCTAGCATTAATAAAACTTTAAAATTGTATTCATTTTCTAGTTATTTAATTTTATTTTAGCAACAAGTCTCTCAAGATAAGCTCCTGTATGGGAATTCTTCATATTTTATAAGGTTGAATTAAAGGCAGAAATTAGAATGGTTGAGAAGGGATAACTCAAAATGATGTTCAATAATACCTAAGAAAAGAATCTTTGATTCAAATATAAAAAATATAGAGAATGATGAAAAGAAGAAAGTGTTAGAGAAAAATGAGATATCTAGAACAAATTGTATTTTCCCAGTCAAAATTAAAGACTTTTACAAGAATACTTTATTACCATTCCTATGGAGGTTTTAAATTAATTATTATTATAGAGGAAGGAAAACTTAATAACTTGGTAGAAACATCAGCAACAGCAATATTAGCCAAAAAAAGGTCTTGTTCTCCCATCTACTTCAGTTGGAATTGAGCAGTTATTTAGTATTGCAAATGTGTAGACTGTAGACTACAGAAATAACCTAGCAGCTAACAATAGGTGAGAAAGCGTTTGTGTACTGTACTGTCAAATTAAAAGTCAGCTCTTAAGATGCTTAATAAAAACTTATAATGATAATTACTTTTTTTATTAGAATCTATATTTACTCTTATATTCCAGAAATTCATGATATTATGATGATTTTTGGCTTTGGCCACAGCTGAGTAGTATGCTATATTTTAATAATATAGGAGAGTAGTAAAATCCTTTTTTTTTGCCTTCTGTGTGCCTAACCTTTAT
This sequence comes from Equus quagga, assembly GCF_021613505.1. Taxonomy (NCBI): domain Eukaryota; kingdom Metazoa; phylum Chordata; class Mammalia; order Perissodactyla; family Equidae; genus Equus; species Equus quagga. The sequence goes on along the minus strand of NC_060282.1, from coordinate 38,562,917 downwards.
CAGTTTACCCAAAGTATATAGAATGTTGGGTAATTTTAGAAGAAAGGATTTTTAACATCAAAATCTTGCATTTTTATCCCAAAGTTTTTCAAAGACTAGTTTCTATTTTAATTAATAACTCAGTAGTTTGAATATTATGTATAGAATTTGAAGGATTTCTTACAGGTTTCAACATGTACAATCAGAACCTTACCAAATATTTTTCTTCTTATCTAAGTAATGCATCACGTTAAATCCACATTAAAAAAAGAAACTGAAGTACTTTCCAATGTAATTTCTACACAAAGAATACTACCATGTAAACGTTTTCTATATGTGTTATTTCGTGTTCCCCTTAGGTCAATGCATGCAATATTTACTCTCAGTTCTTTTGTAAGAGAGAATTATTAAAACCACTTACTATGAAATAGAGGGTGATACATAAATAAAACAAAATTTTGCCTTTTTGTTTTTGCTACAGTAGAACACTGTGGTAATCATTTATTGATTCCGTTACCAATAGATTAAACACAATAGTGTTTACTATCTGTGGGGGATGGAGACTTTAAAGTTTAAAAGCAGCTGTGTAGTATTTAAATAAGTAATACAGGACACATTTTAACAATACAAGAACTGGTTTAATATAATTAACTTTGGTCTAATATGGTGTACATCCCACTCATGGTAAACCACAGTGGCATTTACTGGCTGATGCTTCAAAGCACTACTGTTTTTCATCCACTTTCTTTAGCCAAATGAGTCATAGAGGCATTATCTAAGGTCTGGAAAACAGTTCTCATGGATTTTGCTTTAATAATAAGTCTAATATATAGTTCATTTGTTGATACCAATTCAGTGGAATTTCTAAAATCTGTTCTTAATGACTTTTAAGTATGAGACTGTAATGATTTTACCATGTTTGCTGAAGCAGAGAGCACATGAATTAGAGGATTTGTTTCTAGCTACTGTCAGCAATGATCATCATGACCTATTACATTTACCCTATAAAATAGCCTATATTGCTAAAAGAAGACAAGTGGAGAATGGAGAAGAAAGAATGGCATTTCTTATGTGTAGAATATTCTGGAAATTCTTACCCATTTCATAGTGCTGTGTCAACTGTCTTAGCAGTTTTATAAAAAATTTCAGTTCTATAACCATATTTTAACTTTTGGAGTAAATGAGATACCTGATGGTAATTTCTTTTGCCCTTAAATGTTTAGTGTTTGCTTTTACAGGTGCTTTTTGGATTGCTTGATAAGAACTTTAAAAATTGCTATGAAAATAGAGGATATAACTGACGTTCTATCACCATTAGCTTTCAGTATGTTGCCAATGGAAGGTCAACAATTGAGGTCTTCGGTGAAAATTGTGGGTGTAAGTGACCGGGTTCGTAGGTTTATTTTGGCAAATAGAAAAACAGGCCATGAAAATGTATTGTCAGTGAGAAATGAGAATTGAATAGATAAATATTTAATAAAAAGTCATGATTAAAACAGAAAAATACCACGAATGTCTTTGGACTATAGGCTACACTATAGGGATATGGAATTACAAGCTTTGCCGATACCATTTTTTTTACAAATTGAAGGTTTGTGGCAACCCTGCGTTGAGCAAGTCTGTAGGCACCATTTTTCCAACAGCATTTGCTTACTTCATATCTCTGTCACATTTTGGTAATTCTCGCAATATTTCAGACTTTTTCGTTATTATTATATCTGTTATGGTGATCTGTGACCAGTGATCTTTGATGTTACTATTGTAGTTGTTTTGGAGCACCACAAAACACACTATATAAGACAGTGAACTGAATTGATAAATGTTGTGTGTGTTCTGACTGCTCCACCGACTGGCCTTCCCTCCATCTCTCCCCCTCTCCTCGGGCTTCCCTGTTCCCTGAGACACAACAATATTGAAATTAGGCCATTTAATAACCTTATAATGACCTCTAAGTGTTCAAGTGAAAGGAAGAGATGTGTATCTCTCACTTTAAATCAAAAGCTAGAATGATCAAGCTTAGTGAGGAAGGCACGTTGAAAGCCAAGATAGGCCAAAAGTTAGACCTCTTGTGCCAGTTAGCCAGGTTGTGGATGCAAAGGAAAAGTTCTTGAAGGAAATTAAAAGTGCTACTCCAGTCAACACAAAAATGGTAAGAAAGTGAAACAGCCTTATTGCTGATATGGAGAAAGTTTTAGTGGTCTGGATAGAGGTTCAAAACACCCACATTCCCTTAAGCCAAAGCCTAATCCAGAGCAGGGTCCTAACTCTTCAATTTTATGAAGGCTGATAGAGGTGAGGAAGCTGCAGAGGAAAAGTTTGAAGCTAGCAGAGGTTGGTTCATGAGGTTAAAGGAAAGAAACCATCCCCATAACATAAAACTGCAAGGTGAAGAAGCAAGTGCTGATGTAGAAGCTGCAGCAAGTTATCCAGAAGATCTAGCTCAGATAATTCATGAAAGCGGCTCCACTAAACCACAGATTTTCAGTGGACAAAATAGCCTTATATTGCAAGAAGATACCATTTAGGACTTTCATAGCTAGAGAGGAGAAGTCAATGCCTGGCTTCAGAGCTTCAAAGGACTGGCTGAGTCTCTTGTTAGGGGCTAATGTAGCTGGTGACTAAGTTGAAGCCAATGCTCATTTATTTACCATTCCAAAAATCCTAGGGCCCTTAAGAATTATGCTAAATCTCCTCTTCCTGTGCTCTATAAATGGAACAACAAAGCGTGAATGACAGCACATCTGTTTCTAACATGGCTCACTGAATATTTTAAGCCCACTGTGGAGACCTACTGTTCAGAAAAAAAGATTCCTTTCGAAATATTACTGCTCATTGACAGTGCACCTAGTCACCTCAGAGCTCTGATGGAGATGTACATTGAGATTAAAGTTGTTTTCATGCTGACTAACACAACATCCATTCTGCAGCCTATGGATCAAGGAATATCATCAACTTTCGAGTCTTGTTACTTAAGAAAATGCATTTTGTAAGGCTATAGCCGCCATAAATAGTGATTCCTCTGATGGATCTAGGCAAAGTAAATTGAAAACCTTCGGGAAAGGATTCATTATTCTAGATGCCCTTAAGAGTATTTGTGATTCATAGGAAGAGATCCAACTATCAACATTAACAGGAGGTTGGAAGAAGTGGATTCCACCCCTCATGGATGACTTTTAGGGACTCAAGACTCGAGTGGAGAAGGAACTGTAGATGTGGTGCAAATAGCAAACGAGCTAGAATTAAAATTGGATCCTGAAGATGTCTCTGAATTCCTGCAATCTCATGACAAAACTTTCATGGATGAGGAGTTGCTTCTTATGGATGTGTAGAAGAAAGTGGTTTCTTAAGATGGAACCTGCTCTTGGCGAAGATACTGTGAAGATTGTTGAAATGACAGCAAGGGATTTGAATATTACATAAACTTGGTTAATAAAGCAGCAGCAGGGTTTGAGAGGATTGATTTCAATTTTCAAAGGAGTTCTTCTGTGGGTAAAATTGTACCAAACATCATTGCATGCTACAAAGAAATCATGTGTGAAATGAAGAGTCAATCTATGTGGCAAGCTTCCTTGTTGTTTTACTTTAAGAAATTGCCACAGCCACCCCAGACTTCAGCAGTCACCACCCTGATCAGTCAGCAGTCATCAGTATTGAGGCAAGACCCTTTACCAGCAAAAGATTACAACTCATTGAAGGCTTAAAGATGATGGTTAGCATTTTTTAGCAATAAAGTATTTTTTTTTGTAAGGAAGATTGGTCATGAGCTAACATCTGTTGCCAATCTTCCTCTTTTTGCTTGAGGAAGATTGTCTCTGAGATAACATCTGGGCCAACATTATTCTATTTTTTGTATATGGGATGCCATCTCAGCATGGCTTCATGAATGATGTGTAAGTCCGCGCCCAGGAACCGAATTTGCGAACCTGGGCCACCAAAGCATGGAACTTTAACCACTTGGCTAGAGGACCGGCCCCCACGCCCCCAATAAAGTATTTTTTAATTAGGTATATACATTGTTTTTTTAGACATAATGTGATTGCACATTTAATAGACTGCACTATAGTGTAAACATAATTTTTTATGCACTGGGAAACCAGCAAATTGATGTGACTTGCGTTATTGTGGTGGTCTGGAACCGAACCTGTGACATCTCTGAGGTATGCCTGTAATTTAGGAAATATTTCTGTTCCTTGACTACACTATGAAGTTTTGGGTGATCATTATTTTTTACTTAGGAATGGCTAAACCTCTTACAAAACTCTTAATGGTCCCCATTTCTCCAGTTTCGTCTCCTGTCAATCTCACACCCATCCTCCAATAGGTTCCACTCCGACTGAGCTTCTATAATAGCCCTTGTAAACAGTCTTAGTTCTTTCCCTGGGTTCGTGGCTCATGTTTTTTCATTGCCCGGAGTACTCCAATTCACTCTACCCTCACTCCTTTTTCTGGTTTATTTTATGTTTTAGTCTCATTTCTCTAGATCAGTCCAGGGGCTCCTTTTTATATATTTAAAGTACCCTATACTTCTCCTGTCATAGTACCTATCACATTTTACTGTAATTCCTCATTTAATTATCCATTTCCCTAAATGAGTTTAAGATAGTTTTTGTGGGAAAAGACAATGTCTGTGGTTAGCACAAAATCAATGCTTGGGTTCTGGTTATAGTATTTACCAGTTTTTAAATTTAGGAAACATTCATTAAATATTTAAATATTACCTTTTAGGCCAGCCTGGTGGGGAGAGGGGGAGAACAAGTGGCCATGAGGCAAGGTTAGGTGCAAATATGATGCTTGTACTGAGTTTTGAAGGATGCATGAATCTGGACTTGGTAGCTGGTAAAAATAGATTAAATTTTCGTAGAAATTTTTCCTTCTGTGTATTCTGGCACTTTTTTAGTAGAATAAAAAAGAAGTGAGAGGATGTTAGACTATAATAAAATTTATATTGGAAAAAATTAAAATTTCATAAGAAATTAATTTCATATGAAAAATCTAAACAGAGTCTAAAGTGTGCAGATGCTTCATATTAATACTGATAGTTATTGGCCAGTTTATCTTATTTCACTTCGTAGTAAAATGAAAAGAATTAAAACAGTTAACTTAAGCACTAAGATTAACTGGGTATTGATGAATGTATAGCATTATTTACAGGACACGTAATATGCCTTGTGGTGGCTATTTGCTGTTCTATAATGATTTGTTTAGTCTTGTGAATGATAACAGTATGTTTTAGATATATTTGTTCTGTGATAAAACTTGTTTTTAGGATTTTACAATACATTTCTCTTCCTCTCAAAAAATTCAACTCAGGGAGAAAATATCTCAAACTTTGATCTGCATCAGAATCACTTGGAGGTGCTGCTCAAATGCGGGTTGTCAGGCCCATCTTATTTCATAGGCAAGGCCTTTGCATCTGACTTTTAATAGGCATCCAGATGATTTTGATACTAGTGATTGACTATTACTCTCCTGACCATTTAGTGGCAGGACTGATACAATCTATATAAATCTGAAGTTCTTTTGAGCAGTTAAATCCATTCTGTCATGAATTTTGAAAGCTCGAAGGTACATTAAATGGGATGTTACTTATTTGAATGCATGAGGCTTTATATATGGATTGATAAAATCAGTCAAATTACTTTATACTCATACTGTGTGTTACCAACTTTGCAAAATAAATTGTGTTATAAGCAGTTTTGTTTATTATATTCTGTGGAAAAATAATGAATAATATTATTATTAATGTCTAAAATGTTCAATAATCTGAATAATAGAAGTAATAATAATTTATCTTTATTTAACTGTATAGTTTACTTGGGTGTTTCTGGCATTCCACCTATGCCATATCCTGATAGTAAGTATATCTTAACTTCTGTGATAAACTGTCAATTTGGTTTTTTAAGAATAATCAATAAAAAAAGTTGTAATATAGTACATTATTTCCCTAACTGACTTTGTAAGAGAATAACTTACTTTTTAATCTTGGTTATTCTTTGATTATATATTGCTTGTAAAAGATACAAAGCTTAGACATTTACTTTTTTATCTTTAAATTTTCTATTAAGTTAAAAACGTAATACACGTTCACTTTAACTTGTGAAGCAATTTATGGATATGTAAAGAGGTATTTTTTAAAAAGTTAATTTCCTTTCCATTTCTTCTCCCCTCCCTCATTTTCTCTATGCTTGTACAGAAATAAACACATTTGTAGATTTGTGTTGAGTATGTATGGGTATTTCAGTGAGATTTTATGCATATTCTGGAATCTGCCCTTCTCACTTAATACCATGTTATGATTACTATTCCAGCATAATAGTACAAATATAACTTGTTCTTCTTAATAGCTGCATACTACTTTATAGTATAGGAATACTATTATAGAGTCATTCCCCTTTTGATGAACATTTAGGATGTTTACTCCTTTTTGCCACTACTCATCATTGTGCAACAGATAACTTTGCATATAAGTATCTACATATTTTTGTTTTTATTTCTATAAGGTGGATCTAAAATGTGGGATTTTAGGTCAAAGAGAATGTGTATTTCAGTTTCATGAATTTCCTTTATAAGATATATAACATTTTATATACCTTTTTATTACAAAAATAGATTGCAGAATATGGGAATTAATAGAAAACACATAGGATGAAGTAAAAATCATCCATAAGTCTACCATCAAAACATAATCAGTGTGATAAATTGAAACAGAACTTTCTGTTTTTTCTCATTATCGAGTTTTTTCAATTCATTACGTCAATTGTGTTGTAAGCAGCTAAGGTTTATTCTTACCTCAGGAGGAAGATTTTGTAGAGTAATTTCAAGTTCCTAATTTATAGGTATTCTTTCTTTTAAGGCCCTTAAGTTTTAAACGTAGATTTATATTTGGTTTTATTCTACTGCTTTTGCTTAGAGAGAACAGCTGAAAACTTCCAGTAAAATTTGTAATACAATCTAGAAAGTACACTATTAAAAGATAAAGGAACAATAGCTCTCAATTAGGACTGAGAAAGCTTGAGTTCTAGATGTGGCTTCTGCCTGATTAGTCATGGGACTTCGGTTAAGTTCTTGACGTCTCAGAACCTCAGTTTCCTCTACTGTTTCCAAATGTGGAAAATAATGGCTTAGTATTTTGAGAGAGTTAATTTATTTGCAGTTGAAGAAAAAGAAGCAGAGATATTAAATGGTCTGTTGATACATGGTCTTATTCTATGTCTTAGGACCAGAAATAATTTCAGTTTTTCAGACTCAATATCAGGAAGTTTCTTTATGCCCCCTTGGAAGTCAGTCCTGCAGGCAGTTCTTGTTCTGATTTCTATTACCATAGGTGAGTCTTGCCTATTTTTGAAATTTACATAAGTGGTTTTATGCAGTATATACTCTTTTGTATCTGGTTTCTTGCTTTCAACAGAATGTTTATGTGATTCATTGATGCTGTTGTATGAGTATACTATATATCTATGCTATGCAATATTATGCTGTGCGACTTAATATCAGTCATCAATTAAAATATGTAGGATAGGTTGATAGGTTCTAAGTAAAAAGTAAGTTGCAGATCAATTTGTACAGCACCACAACACCTTTATTTTTAAGAGAAGGATGTGTGTATTCATTATGTGTGTGCATGCATGTGCGCACGCGTGTCTATTGTTAAATGGATATGTAGGTAGGTCAGATAGGTAGGTAGATTGATAGCTTTGTGGGGAAAAAGTTTTTGCATATAAAATAAGTGCTAGTTGTTACCTCTTGGGAAAGTGTAGGGCATGAATGAGATGGAGAATGGAGTATGTTAGGCCCACTTCTTTATAAACTTTAAAAAATCCATGTAGGGGCTGGCCTGGTGGTGCAGTTCTCACGTTCTGCTTTGGCGGCCCGGGGTTTGCTGGTTAGGCTCCTGGGTATGGACATGGCACCGCTTGGCAAGCCATGCTGTGGTAGGCGTCCCACATATAAACTAGAGGAAGATGGGCACGTGTGTTAGCTTAGGGCCAGTCTTCCTCAGCAAAAAGAGGAGGATTGGCAGATGTTAGCTCAGGGCTAATCTTCCTCAAAAAAAAAAAAAAATCCATGTAATTATGGAGAGTTATGCCTTTTTATTTTCTTTAGTAATTTTTAAATGGGACGAGGGTAAAATATCCCCATGTCAAATAGACAAAAACTTTAAAGATTCCTCTTTTTTTTTTTTTTTTTTTTTTTTCTGTTCTCCCCCTTATTCTACTGTCTCTTGAAAATTCTTTCTAATTGTATGGGGAAATGTATCCTTTTATTTGGCTCTTGTCATTACAAGAATTGCTGTTAACCTTCCATAAACAAGAGTATTATGCCAATTGTGGTTTTGTGTGTGTGTTGTCTGTGCATGTGTGGTATGTGTGTGTAGATAGCTGGCTGTTTCTGTCTGTTATAATTAATCCTGATCTGTCTGACTCCCAATTCATTTTCTTTAAGAAGTCTCTAAAAAGTCCTAGTAATTATTTAATAAGTATCGTACTTTTAAGCAAGGGAGATATAATTCATTTAGGTAAATGACAAACTTTTCAATATTGGGTGGTAGTGAATATTTTAAACTCTTAAAGATTGATCATTTTTGTAGAGGGCAAACTTCCAGTGTTTGTATTTGGATGTTTAAAAATATAAACAGGATTAGTTTGGGGTAAAGATTTAATTTCTAAGGAGTCAGTGTAACCACCTTGAAAAAATGAAATGTGTATCATACCTTGCTATCCCTTAGTGACTGTAGTTTATAATCAAATCCATGCATATTTATATCACTAGTAAATAGGAAAATAATTACAAAAAATTAAATCATTAACAGATTAATTGCTAGCAAAAAGTAGAAAAGTCTTTTTAAAAATGATATTATTACTATCCTGAGGTAGCTAGTCTCCAAAGGTGGCCATGAGTCATGCTTCTCAGTATTTATATCATTCTGTAGGCTCATCCCCTTGAGTTTGGGCTAGGTAATGACTTGCTTTTGACTGGTAGATTGTGGTGAGGTGATACTGTATGACTTCTGAGGCTGGGTGTTAAAAATCTTTGTAGCTTCTGCTTGAGTCACTTGGAATATTTGCTCTGGGTGAAGCTAGCCACCATGTAAGAAGTCCAGTGTCCCTGAGACTGTCATATTGTGAGGAAGCCCAAGCTAGGCACATAGAGAGGCTAAGGTATGGAGGAGAGGGAGAGATGCTTATCTAGCTTCCAGCTGTTCCCAGTCATCTCAGCTGAGGGATCTGACATATGAGTGATGAAACTATCTTGGATCTGTAGCTCATTTGAGACTTAAGATGATTCCAGCCCCAGTCACCATCTGACTGCAGCTGCATGAGAGAGACCCGAGCAAGAACCACCAAGAGGAGTCCAGAAAATCCACAAAACTGTAAGAGATAAAAACAGATTGTTGTTTTAAGCCATTAGGTTTTGGAGTATTTCCATAGCAATAAATAACTGGAACAGAAACTGTTAACTAAAATTTATTTTAAATGTGTTTTATTGTGGACATTAAAGGCCAAGATATTCTACTCACCCTTACCATTTGACACCTTTCTCGATGACAGTATTTTGGGTCAAAAGACACTGATGTAAATGTTTGAGACAGATTGCTGATAAAGACATTCTGAAGTTCGGAATCAAAACTCAGCTGGATCTAACCTAGAGCATTTAAGGCTACTAGAAAGCTTTAAAGAGCTATGAATCACACCTCAGGGACCCATCAGTAATATGGGGATCCAGGTTGAATTCTAAATATTTCCTATATATACTTACATAAAAGAACAAAATAAGACATGAGATAATTTACTTTAAAGGAATCTAATTAAATAAGTATAAGCCCTTCACTCCTTCCCCCTACTTTATCTTTTCCTACTTTATATCTATATCCTATTTTTGTGGCTCAACTAAAGTTGAGTAGTACTTAATAAAGTTAGGCTTCACGTAGAAGGGTGGGATTTGTATCAGACTAACATAATTTTTAAGTACCTTTATACCTTCCAGATACAATAAAACATGAATCCCCTGATGTCAGAGACTGCTAGCTAGTGTTTCTTGATTACTAACTCTTTGACCTCAAGTTCACTGAAGATTAGTATATTAGGCATAATGCATTCAAGCTCATTTTCTAAGTTATCTTTCATGTTTTGTCAACTGCCAGGTGGACTTTGAGCATTTAGGGGGAAATGTGGTTAAAATAGTCATAATTATCAATTGCCTGAAGTGCTTACCTGCTATTTTAAAGAATATTAATAAGGTCACATTTAATTTGGTTGGGAGCTTTCGCATGATTGCAAAGTGATCCTGTCTTATATTTTCATTGATTTTGCTAAGCATTTGTAGGTTAATGTACTTTCATATCATATTTTAGAATTAAGTATTTGTTTCAAGTTTAAGATTAATATAGCATGTAACTTTTGAGAGTTAAAAGTTGTCATACATAATTTTGAACAAAATAATTTTCATTGGCAAGTTCATTTTAAATGTATGTGAATTGAAATGTATAATTATAAATACAATAAAATGTAATATAGAAATATTTTGAGGTATACTGATTATGATTTGTAAATATTATAGCTGAGGCATGCAATTGCAACAACTTCCCAAAACCAAAGGTGAATTTGAAAGCCTTTTCACATTTTGTACTCTGTAAACTAATTTATAGATTATTGCTTATATTTAAAAACTGAAAAACAAATTTCACTTTTCTCCAGCTATCCTAACAAAAGCTTAATAAGTAGGCATTGCTTTAAAAATGACACAATCCACCAGTTATTTGGTAAGACTAGCATAATCATAAATTTCCCATCCATGCTTTTTCCAAAAATACTAACCCATATTGTTCTCCCTGGACCTGTTGTAGAGATGACTAATCCAACTGCTGAGGTCTCCCTTTATGTGTTTGATGGAACACTTGGCTTGCTGGACTACAGCTGTGTGTTTATGTGCAGTGCACACCTGCAGGGGCCTGACAAATAGCTGTAGTATGCAGAGGATACAAAATTACCCTGGCAGTGTTGCAAATAAGGAAGTTTCTGTTTTGAAGTCCATATGTGTGTGTGCTTGAGATGCCAGCTGGTGTATTTATGTTGCATGCACAGATGTAAAACTGCCAACTGATTTTATACCAAATAAAGTCTAATCTTTTTATACGTACTTTGTGTCAAAGTTATGAAGTGGTACATAAGAATGTTCTCACGATTTAGGTCTTTTAAAATAAAAGGTGCTGTTAAAAATATGAACTCATGACATGACTAGGAAAGGGGATAGTGACATAGATGGTATTTTTTGACTATTATCTTTGTGTGGAAGAATGTTATTGCTATATCATTATACAAATAACTAAAGGCTTGATTTATGATAATCAATGGTATATATCCTCTTTTGTGGCTAGAGTCAATCGAGTCTGTGTTTAATCCAATTTATGAATACTGAAATATGAAAGCCAAGTTTATGTAGTTACTTAACTTGAAGGCTTTAGCCTTTCTATTTTTTCAGTATACTTAATTTTAGCAATTTGAAGTGATAGTATATTTTGGGTAGCATTTTTACCAAAGTATTTAAATTTTCTCTAAAAGAAATACCAGTATTTACAGGGATAATATTTTCCAAGGTTGTGGAAATTTAAACATGAACATAAAAATAATAGAAAAGCCATTTGTTTAAAGGAACCTTTGAAAGAGGCAATTTTCTTTTGTTTCCTTGCATATCTCCTGTAACCAAATGAAGAAATCCATTTTATTTAATGTGTCCACCCTAAGGAAGAAGAATGATTTGATAGTTGGAAAATTGATTTTCAAATTAATATTTGCAAATTAGACTTCTCATATCTTTTACTTAACTGCAGACTTCTTGTAGAGTTGGAATTCTTCTTTTGATTAGTATTTGATATAGTCATTTTCTCTAAGAACTATCAGCTTACTAGCTAATGAATTTTCTCAGTATATAGTTTCTGGTATTAATAGGCGTGTTTCAATTGAACTATTTTCACAAGTATTGACTTTTACTATATTTGATATATGTACAAATTAAGAATTTTTGGACGTTGCACAATGAGAAATGGTTATCTGGATGGTTATATTTGTTTTTGCTTTACCTATGATTTCCTAATGGTCTTTACCTCACTTTACTTGGTCTGTACAGGTTTATAAATATTTGCAAGTGGAGAGAAGGAGTTCAAGTGCTTATCCAAAATCATATTAATTTTAATTAGAAAAATTTAATGATGCTATAAAGATGTTGACCTATAATCTTCCATCCAATTTTGCATTTGAAACACACTAAATGTGTTCCCCACATGTACGTCTAAATATATTAATTGATTCTTCATCTGGCGTTGATGTAAAGTTATAAGTTTGTTCCAACTTTGTATTTCTAAAACTGCCTTCTTATAGTTCCTTATTTGATTATATTTGTGCTAATGTTTTTTATGCCTTACTAATTATCCATTATTCATTGTTATTGATAACATCAAACTGGTAAATATTTTTGATAATACCTTTTTTTTAATTAAGTAGCACCTTAGCAGGCAAGATTTTGTTTTCTTCAATGAAAGACATTATTTCTTCATAAAAGGATGTGCATTTGCTATTATTTCCGGCATAATTTTACTTGAGATTTTACTGTCATCTGATTTCAACAAATATAGGAAAGTTCTGCACTTTTAGCATTGTCGCCTAGCCTTAAAAGTATGAATTTTGATTGAGTCAGGCTTCTCAATTCATAAAGACAGCTTGATTTAGAATAAGTTTTATATAATGAGACAGAAAGGTGGAATAGAAACCACATCTCCTAATGGCTAATTTGAGAGAGAGAATGGTTTTGGCAAAATGTATACTTAATCACACATCCGAAGTATATCAAGAGACCAGAAAATTCCAGAAAAAGGCAGAGCAGAAAGGCAGTTAGTATAGTTGAATGAGCTCTTGATCAGGGCAGAGGCAAACCCTAGCTTTGCTACTTACAGTTGTGTGACATTAGGCTAGTATCCTGGAGCTTTAGTTTTTCCACCGGAGATAGGGAATAGTAATTCTGGTTTAGTAAAGTTGATGTGAGTATTGATAACATGATAGACATAAAGCTCATTTTAGGGTTAGAGTGTAGAGCGTGTAGTAGGTATTCAATAAACGTTGACTTTTTTTTATAGCAGTAGTAGTAGTAGTAGTAGTAGTTTGAAATAAATTAATTACATAGGAAAGAAGAGATTTATGTAAAGTTAACTCAGAAAAGAATAAAAAGAGGAAAGATTAATTGTTGCCTTATATTTTTTCTCAAAGAATATTTTAAAGAAAGAACCAAACCTCAAATTTTTACAGCTACAAGACAGAACCTTTTATTACTCATTTGAGAGATTATGTTCCATACTTTGCTTGGTTATTTAGTGCCAGGGCCAACTTCTTTTTAGTAGGGTATCACTTCAAACACGGCTGCCGCCACTGCAGGTTGCAAGCACATGATTGAAGGCTCTAGTTCTCAGCTCATGCCCAGATGTCTTTCAATAACTATAGCCAGTAATTTCTTCAAATTGCTCACTTTATCAGCAGCACATGTCATCAATCCTGAAGTGGTTGCTCAAGTCAAACTGCAGAATCTTTAGCTTACAGACGCAGCTGCAAACAGGTGAACAGGCAGAAAGTAATTTGTGCAGCTTGGTGGCTGTCAGACGAAAGACAGACAATCTGTGTTTAAAACAGATTGCAGGCCCTGTATGGGCCAGACAAAAGGGATTTCTCCAACTGCAAATAATTCCAAGGTTAACATATTTTCCTTTCTGCCATTAGGTGATTTGTTAAAATTGGAAACAATGAACATTATAAATCTACACAGAAACTGGAGACAAGATGAAAGAGAAAATCAGATCACTAAATAGGTTTACATTTGTCTTTCCAAAGAAGTACAACTGGCATATTCATATAAGCTATTTTCTCACAAATTAAGCCAAGTTATAAAATAATTCTTTGAAACTTACAAGATTATAAATGTTTCAAGTTGCATTAAGAATTACTGATATTAAAAAACAATGAAACTTGAACCCATACAGTTTTTATAATAAGTATTTTGATTTTTCTAGAGTTATTTGTTAATTTGTGAATGTTATAACTTGCTTTTCTCATAGGTTTAGTGTTTCCCTTGAAACTTTTAAATTAAGGTAGGTTTTAAAAGTAGCATATGCCAGATATATCACACTTTTCAGTACATAAGGATCTATCATGGTTACAGAACAAGCATTCTTATGGAGAAAGAAATTTTCAAGGATTTATGCATTTAAAAAAGTTATCCTCGCATTTTATTTTCCTGGGAGTTACTAGAGTATGACTCTGAAAGATTTCTTAATCTATCTGTAAGATAGTCACATTTTAGAAGATTGTTCCACAATAGCATTAACAATATTCATCATTTTATCCATGTATCTCAAAATTGGTAAACTGTCTCACAAGATCCTAAATCAGCAGTGTATTACTTGTCAGTATGAGTGCTTACTCACTAAAATAAATAGGAAGAAGGACTATATTACATTAACTTTATGAATACTTTATCATGGAAGACTGCTGGAGAAGGTATGTACAGATATTCAAATATTTAAAATATATGTGTGCGTGCGCACGTCTGCATGTGTGTGTAGCATATGAGATGTCAAAGATTAGTCCTTCTTTGTTATTGTCTACCAGAACTGATGTCTGTGATATAGAGAACAACTGTAAATTAATGTGACTGATTTATTCTCTCTTGTTCTCTGGGTCTCTTGTGCTTTCTCTCTTGTTTCACAATCACTTTAGTATTGTGATTGTTTTTAATGGATAATGAATCTTTGAACATAGTGTTTAAGAATATAGTCTTCAGTGTCAAACTGGGTTTAAGTCCCAGTTCGGTCATATTGTATGACCTTGGACAAGTTACTTAACCTCCCAAATCCTCAGTTTTTCAGTGATGATAGCACTATTTATCTAACTCATGTTGTTTTTGTGATATTTCGGAAAAAATAATGTGAAGCATTGTGCATGGTGCCTTGCACATATTTAAAGGTTCAATAAGCCTTAGCTAATTTCTGCTAGAATTTAAATATCCCAAGGAGAGGGAATATGTTTGTCTTGCTCCTGGGTGCTTCCTAAGCATTTTTCATCATGCCTTGAATGCTGTAAGAACTCAGCAACTAATCAGAATGAGTTTATAATTGGTTCTGTAAATTTCAGAGTCCGCTTTGCTGATTTTCTCTACTTACTTGCCAAAGACCTTGACTTTAGAAATTAGAACAATTCTGATTTAGTTTTTGAGTACAGAAAAAAATGAAGGGATGTGAATATTTTAATTTTTCTTATTTCAGTTTACTTAACACTAAGAAATTATTCTTGATTGTAGATATTTTTCAAATGTCAGTTTTTGAACTTTACTGAGGTATAATTGAAATAAAATAGTAACATTTGACATATCGTATATTTGAAAATTGTGAGGATTTGATGTATGTATACCTTGTGAAAGGATTAATTAATCACACACGCATGAGAACATTTAAATTCAACTCTTTGCAAATTTCAGTTATACAATACAGTGTTATCACCTAGAGTTACCGTGGTATACGTTAGATCCTCAGACCTTATTCAGCTTACAGCTGCAAGTTTGTACCCTTTTACCAACTTCTCCCTGTTTTCCCCACCCTCCAACTCCTGGCAACCACTTTTTTAGTCTCTGTTTCTGAGTTTGACTTTCTTTTAGATTCTACAGATGAGTGATACCAGGCAGTATTTCTCTTTCTCTGTCTGGTTTATTTCACTTAGCATAATGCCCTCGAGGTCTATCCATGTTGTTGCAAATGGCAGGATTTCCTTTTCTTATGGCTGAATAATATTCCATTGTATATATATACCCCATCTTCTTTATCCAATTATCTATTGATAGACACTTAGGCTGTTTCCAGATCTTGGCTGTTGTAAGTAATTCTGCAGTGGACATGAGAGTGCAGATATGTCTTTGATTCAAATATCATTGATTTTTAATGCCAGATTATTTTGTGAATATAAGCCTCTTGGTCTCCAGACTGGCCCAGCATTGTTCCTCTTTCTCTCTGTTCTTAGGCCCAAAGTTTATAGAACACAAAAATTGTAAGAATACAAGCCTTAACTTGAGGTTCTGAAGGTTTCTCATTTCAAAACCTCTCTGTCTCTAGAACAGTAGTTAGAGCTTTTAAAGTGCACTGATGTGCAGGCTCTACACCAGACCTCTTATTTTGAAATATCTAAGGGTGGGGCCTGGATGTTGGTCATTAAAAAAAAACCAACAACAACTGTTTATGTCAATCTAATGTGGATCCAGGGTTGAGAATAGCTGCTCTAGAACAGAGATTGGCAACGCATGGCCCACTAGCCAAATCTATCCCACTACCTGCTTTTCACTGGTACATGCCCACGGTTATTTGTTTAGTTATTGTCTATGGCTCTACTGTACTACAGCTACGGAGTTGAATAAGTGCCAGAGAGACCTTATGGCTTACAAAGCCTAAAATATTTGCTATCTGGCCCTTTCCAGGAAAAGTTTGCCAACCTCTGCTTTAGGTTTGAGCTCTGATTATCACAGTTTTGCCGGTTTCCTAGATTTCATGTTAGTATTTGATGTAATCTATTGCTGAATTAGCTAGATTTTTTATTATCTTTTTTATTTCTTTCCTAATGGATTGTGAGCTATAGGATAGCAGGCACTGTATTTTATAGCTCTTTGAATACCTCAGTGCTAAATGTAGTTAATTTTGCAAAGTTGGGTCTAAGTAAAGGTTCATTAATTGATGCTAGCTATTGGCCTTAGGTCATTGCATGAGGGTACCAGCAAGGGGCAGCATGGAGCTTTTCCCTTGCACACTTTCAGTTATTTGTTTTTTCTTCATTGATATGTAATATTACCATGTGTTAAAATAGATACTGTAGTATTTTACAATATTAAAAAGCCATAATTTTATGATTATGGCAAATCTCCTAATCTTTTCTATTTCTTTAATTCCCTTCAATCTTCGTTACTCTTTTTATCAGTTATACTTAATTTTTGGGTCTATCTCAGCTACAGAATAGCATACCACATTTTCATCATTACTCTTTTTAAAATTTGCCTTCTTTCCTATTTCAGGAAGTCTTGGCATTGACTGGGGTATTTATGCCAATAGTTTTGCCCTACTTCTAGGCCTTTAATGAGTCGAAATTAGTTTAGTATTTGTTGCTAGTGTAGTTACAATAATTTTTTAATTGTAGGTTGCTCAGGAGAGAATAGACATAGCTTTTGTTTTTTTCCCCTGGAATGAGGTGTCCAACTAGTTTTCAACTATTTCTGCAGAAATTTTGTTCAAGGATTGTGTCTCAGTATTTGTTAGCCAAATATGGTTAGTACACGTACATGTGTTATATATTTATTAAGAAAGTTAGGATCACCATTTTAAAAAGATTTTTTCATTTGAGTTGTTGAATGAAGTGAGTATGTTATTTAGAGCAAGGAAAAAAAATGAGGCACTCAGGCAGGTTGCTGACTGCAGTCCAAATGGCTGATCAGAGAGTCTTTATATGCATTGGTAATGTGTTGTGCAATGTAAGCTGAAATATATTCCACAAGGGAGGAAAACGGAATAGGTTACATACGCTGTTCCTAAGTGCAATGAATATAAAACTCCATTACTCACTTTAGGCAGGTGCTTTTTATATGAGGCTTTAAAGAAATATAAAACTGCTGGTGAAATGATTGGTTTGTACAGACACTACTCAGCTTCTCGTGCTTTGACCAGATAAAGAGGCTAAAAGTATTCTTGCAGACATTTTTTTAATCATTCAGGGATTGAAGGTTAATATTCTCTTGGTGTAATAACCTGTCACGATAAGCATTGTATAGTATATGAAATTTGTCTGTGACTTGGTTATGAAAAATTGTTTTCAGGGACACATGAATAGTTTTCTAGTTTTTCTTTGTTAATGGTCAAGAAATGCCACTTACCAGAATTTCTTTTTAAGATACATATATACATTTAAAGATATTTTTGAAGAACTTCTTAAATAATATTTCTTTGTAGTTTTCAGTATTTGTACTCCAAGAACTATGGAGTATTTTATAGGCATTAAGATTGGATAAACCTTTGGAATGTAAAATAACTCTTTTTAAGATAGCTCTGCAATTAGTTGATGAACATCATGAAGAATTAAAAAGTATATTAATTAGTCCATAAAGGTTTATTATGGTCCCACCTACATATACAAGTGCCTATATTTTTCTTCCCTTCAATTTTTAGAACAGGCACCTGTTTATAGTTTAAACACAACATTCTTCCACAAATGAACTTTCATAAACATGACCCAAAAGGGAGATTGAAAGGGTAAAAAATAGGTGTTGTTCAGATTTGTTTTGAGTTTTAAATATGTGAACCAGTGGGTTTTCTTTTTAATCCTGCTGTAGATTGATTGAATTCTCTCTCTTCTCCTTTCTTTCTCTCTGTATTAGAGGTGAAGTTCTCATGACATACAGTTAACTATTTTAATGTGTACAATTCAATGGTATTTAGTGTATTTACAATGTGATGTAACTGCCAACACTCTGTGGTTTAAAAACCTTTTCATAACTCATTAAAAATCCCCATACCCTTTAAGTAATCAGTCCCCAGTTGCCCCTCATCTGCCCCACCCCCTAGTAACCTCTAATCTGCTTTCTCTTTCTGTGGATTTGCCTCTTCTGGACATACTATGTGAAAGGAATCATAATATGTGATGGTTTGGGATTGGCTTTTTTCTCTCAGCACAATTCTCTGGAGATCTATCAATTGTGGTGTGTAATAGTTTGTTTATTTTTATTGCTGCATCGTCTTCCATGGTATACATATATCACAGTTTGTTTAGCCATGTATCTGTTGAAAGACTTATGGGTTGTTTCCAGTTTTTGGCTATTGCTAGTAAAGCTGCTATAAGCATTTTGTTTACCGGTTTTTGTGTGAACATAAGTTTTTATTTCTCTAGGATAAAAATCCAGGAGTGTAGTTGCTGGCCTATATGGTAGTTGCGTGTTTAGTTTTGAAAGAAACTCCCAAACTGTTTTCAGGAATGGCTGAACCATTTTGTATTCCCGTCAGCAGTGTATGAGTGATCCATTTTCTCCACATACTCACCAGCATTTGATTTTGTCACTGTGTTTTATTTTAGCTTGTTAGATAGGTGTATAGTGATATCTCATTGTGGTTGTAATTTGCATTTCCCTTATGGCAATACAAATAATGTTGAATATCTTTTTATCTTTTATTAATTTGAATGCTGCATTTGTATTTTTTTTTAAAGATTGGCACCTGAGCTAACATCTGTTGCCAATCTTCTTTTTTTTCTTCTTCTTCTTCTCCCCAAAGTCCCCCAGTACATAGTCGTATATTCTAGTTGTGAGTGCCTCTGTTTGTGCTATGTGGGACGCTGCCTCAGCGTGGCCTGATGAGTGGTATCATGTCTGCGCCCAGGATCTGAATTGGTGAAACCCTGGGCCGCCAAAGCGGAGGGTGTGAACCTAACCACTAGGCCATGGGGCCGGCCCCATGAATATTTTTTTAGATGCTTATTTGCTATCTGTCTATCCCCTCAGTGAAATGGCTGTTTATGTTTTTAGCCCAGTTTCTAATTGAGTTGTTTGTGTTTTTACTCTTGAGTGTTGAGAGTTTTTTATATGTTTTAAATACTAGTCCTTTGTCAGGTATATAGTTTACAGATGTATTTTCTCAATCTGTAGCTTTCCTTTTCATCCTCTTAACAGGATGTTGCACAAAGCAAAATTTTTAATTTTGATGCGGGCACAATTTTTCTTTTGTGGATCATGCGTCTGTTGTTAATTTAAGGAACTCTTTGTCTTGCCCTATATTCCAAAGATTTTTCTCCTGTCTTTTGTCTGAATGTTTGTAGTTTTACATTTGCGTTTAAGTCCGTGATTCATTTTGACTTATTTTCTTATGAAATGTTAGACCCAAGTTGAGCTTCATTTTTTTGCCCGTGGATGTCTACCTAGTCCAGCACCGTTTGTTGAAAACGCTCTCTTTCTTTCATTTAATTGTATTTGCAGCTGTATCAAAGTTATTTGGCATATTTGTGTGTCTGTTTCTGGGTTCTCCATTCTTTTCCTCTGATCTTTGTGTTTATTCTTCCATCAGTGCTTTATAGTCTTGATTACTGTATCTGTATAATAAGTCTTAAAATTAGGTGGACTGACTCCACTTTCTTTTTTTTTTTGGAATTGTTGTTCGATGTTCTAGTTCCTTTGTTTTTCCATAAATGTTTTAGAAAAATATTGCCTATATCTACAAAAAAATCTTTGTTGTGTTGAATCTTCTCATCTATGAACATTCTATATCTTTTCATTTATGTAGATCTTTGTTGATTTCTTTCATCAGCATTTTATAGTTTTCAGCATATAAGTTCTGTATGTTTTATTAACTTTACTCCTATCTCATTTTTTTCAGTGATTGTAAATGATACTGTACTTTTAATTTTAGTGTGCACGTATATTCATTACTAGTATATATGAATACACTGATTTTTAAAAGTTTTATTTTATTTCCTGCAACCTTACTAAACTCGCTAGTTCTAAAACTTTTTTAAAAGATTCTTTGGGCTTTATACAAAATTATGTCAACTGCACAGAGGGATAGCGTTCTTTGTTTTTTTTTCTTTTCCATCTGTGTAATTCCCACTTCTCTTTCTTGTTTTATTGCATGGGCTGGAACTTCCAGCATTGTGTTGAGTACCAGCACTGAGAGCTGACATCCTTGGCTTTATCCCAATCTTAGTGTGAAAGCATTCAGTCTTTCACCATCAAGTAGCTTTGGGTGTTTTTGTAGATACTCTTTCTCATGTTAAGGAAGTTCCTCTCTATTCCTGCTTCATTCAAAGTCTTTATCATGAGTAAGTTGAATTTTGTCAAATGCATTTTCTGCATTGATAGATAATATGGTGGATTACATTGATTTTCTCATATTGAACTAAACATCTGTTCCTGGAGTAAACCCTGCTTGTCCTGGTGTATTATTTATATTTATACACACACAAACTCATTGCTGAATTACATTTTCTAATATTTTGTGTTTTTACATGTATATTGATGAGGAATATTTGTATGTAGTTTTCCTTATTTGTAGTGTCTTTGTTTTGGAATCAGGGTAATTCTAGCTTCATAGAATGAAATGAGAAGTGTTTCTTCCTCTTCTGTGTCCTGGAAGAGATTGTGTAGGAGGGCTATTAATTCTTCTTTAAAGATTTGGTATAATTCTCCATTTGTTCCTGGAGATTTACTTTTTTGGGAGTGTTTTTGTTTTTTCTTGATATGCTGCTTCATATCATCAAAGTTGTCAAATTCTGTGAGCAGAATTGTTTTTGGTATTTCCTTATTTACCCTTTGATGTCTGCAGAGTCTGTAGTGGTATCCCCTTTCATTCCTGATATTGGCAATTTATGAATTCTCTCTGTTTTTTTTCTTTGCTCGTCTTGCTAAAAGTTTGTCAATTTTATTGATTTTTTTTTAAAAAAGCAGTTTAAATAAATTTAATTGATTTCTGCTATCTTGATTATGTCCTTCCTCTGACTGCTTTAGGTTTATTTTGCTCTTTTTATATGTTTTTTAGGTGAGAGCCTAGATTAGTGACTTGAGACTTTTACTTTTCTAACGTGTGCATTTAGTCCTATAAAATTTCCTCTCTGTACTGCTTTAGTTGTGTTCCACAAATTTTGATATGTTGTATTTTTATTCAGTTCAGTGTATTTTTTTTTAATTTCCCTTGAGTATTCATCTTTGACTTGTGGAATATTTAGGTATGTTTAATTTCTAAGTATTTGGAGATTTTCTTGTTATCTTTTTCTTACTGATTTCCAATTTGAGTCTATTGTGGTCAGAGAACAAACTCTGTTGACTTCAGTTCTTTTAAATTTGTTGACGTTCATTTATGTCCCAGAATAATATCCTCTATCTTGTTATATGTTCTGTAGACACTTGAAAAGACTGTATATTCTGTTGTAGTTTTGTAATACTGAGAAGAGGTTATTGGTTGCTAATGTTTTTGACCTCTTCTGTATCTTTGTTGATAATTTGTCTAATTTTTTTGTCAATTGCTGAGAGAGGTATTGAAGTCTCCAACTAGAATTGTAGATTTGTTGATTTCTTTTTATCAGCTAGGAGCTATGGCTTTTGCAGCTATGTTATTAGTTCTGTGCACATTTAGGATTGCTGTGCTTTTGTGGAGTATCTACTCTGGTAATTTTCTTTTCTCTTAAGTCTACTTTTTCTGATGTTAAAATAACCATTCCTGCTTTTTAAAAAAATTGAGATTAAATTCACATAACAAAATGTTTATCACTTAACCATTTTAAAGTGTGCAATTCAGGAGTTTTTATTATATTCATAAAGTTGTGCAATGATCACCATTGTCTACTTTTAGAACATTTTCTTTTACCCAAAAAGAAACCCATATCTATTTATTAGTCACTCCCCATTTCCACTTAAGCCTAACCCCTGGCAACCAGTAATCTGCTTTGTGTCTCTATGGATGCACCTATTCTCGATATTTCCTCTGAGTGGAATCGTGCAATATGTGACCTTTTTTATCTGACTTATTTCAGTTAGCGTGATGTTTTCAAGGATCATACATGTAGCATGTATCAGTACTTCACTTCTTTTTATTGCTGAATAGTATTCCATAATATTGGTATACTACATTTTGTTTATCCGTTCATCAGTTTGTGGACATTTGAGTTCTTTCCACTTTTTGACTACTAAGAACAATGCTGTTATAAACATCCTTGTATAAGCTTTTGTGTGGACTCATATTTTCAGTATTTAACTAGGAGTGGAAGTCCCCAGGTCATGTAGTATCTCTGTGTTTAACTTTTTGAGGAACTGCCAAATTGTTTTCCACAGCAGCTGCACCATTTTGCATTCCTACTAGCAATGTGTGAGAGTTCCAATTTCTCCATATCCTTGCCAATACTTGTTATTGTCTCTCTCTTTTTAATACCTGTTCTAGTTGGTGTGAAGTGATATCTTACTATGGTCTGCTTTCTTTTGATTAAAATTTGTAGAATCTACCTTTTTCTCTAGCCAGCCCTAGTGGTCTAGTGGTTAAGATTCAGTGGTCTCACTGCCCTGGCCCAGGTTTGTTTTCTGGTCAGGGAACCAGCTCACCATTGTCGTACTTTGGTGGATGCATGTTGCTGTGATGCTGAAAGCTATGCTACTGGTATTTCGAATATCAGGAGGGTCACCCATGGTGGACAGGTTCCAGTGGAGCTTCCAGACTAGACAGCCTAGGAAGAAGGACCTGGCCACCTACTTCTGAAAAAATTGGCCTTGAAAACCTTATGAATGGCAGCAGAGCTTTTTCTGAAATAGCACTGGAAGAAGAGAAGATGGTGCAAAAAGAACAGGCAGGGTTCTGCTCTGCTGTACACACGGTCACTAGGAGTCAGAATGAACTCAACAGCACTAACAACAAGCTTTCTTCTATACTTTTGCTTTCAACTTGGCCTACATAATTATATTTGAAGTGAGTTTCTTGTAAACAAGATATATTTGGGTCATATTTTTAATCCAGTCTGCCAATCTTGTCTTTTAATTGCTGGATTTAGACTATTTACATTTATTGTAACTGTTGGTATGGTATGCCATAAGTCTGCCATTTTAATTTTTAGTTCTTGCTTTCTATTTTATCTCTCTGTTTTTAATTTCTGTTTTCTTTTTCTGCCTTCTTGTCGGTTACCTGAACATTATTTAGAATTCTATTTTGATTTATGTGTAGTTTTGTATGTGTCTTGTTGTGAAGCTTTTTTAGTGATTGTTTTAAGTTTACATTTCATAAATTTAACTTATTACAGTCTACTGGTATCATCGTTTTTCCAGTTCGTTATATATAGAAACCATAAATACCTTTGTATCTTTACCTTCTTCTGTTTATAATTGTCTTAAATATTTCCTCTATGTGTCTTGTGAACCACATCAGATATTCTTATTTTTGCTTCAACATGAAACATAGTTTAGAAAACTCGAAAAAAGTCTATTATGTTTACCCTATTTTTACTTATTGTATTCTTTCTTTTTTTCTAATATTCCAGAGTTTATTTTATCCTTTCTGTTTGGAGAAGTTACTTCAACTGTTCTTTTAGGGTAAGCCTGCTACCTAAAAGTTCATTTCTTTTGGAGTAAAAGTTCCAAACCTAAAACTTCCATTAAGTTAAATACTTATCAAAGTATTACACATTTTCTTAGTTTTCCTTCATCTGGTTTTCCCCTCAAATCCTGAAGGATATTTTCAGCATTTGAAAAATTTTGTGCCACTTTCTACTCAACTTTATGGTTTCTAATGAAAAATCTGCTGTCATTTGAATTGTTTTTCCTGTATTGCTAAGGTGTCATTTCTCTTCTGCTCCTTTCAAGAGTTTTTCTCTGTCTTTAGTTTTCAGAAATTTGTCTATACTGTGTTTTGATTTCTTTGAGTAGTCTCTTTGAGGTTAGCTCAGCTTCTAAATCTTCAGGTTTATGTCTTTTGCCTAATTTGGGAAGATTTTAGCCATTATTTCTTCGAGTACTTTTTCAGCCACACCTTTCTCCTGTGCTTCTGGGATTCTGATGACATGAATGTTAGATCTTTTGTTATGCTCCCAGTGATATCTGAGATTCTGTTCATTTTTTTTTTCTATTTTCTCTAAGTTCAGATTGGATAATTCCTGTTGTTCTGTCTTCCACTTTAGTGATTCTTTCCTTTGTCTTTTCCATTCCATCGAACCCATCCATTGACTTTCTTATATCTGTTATCGCATCTTCCAATTCTAAAATTTCTATTTGGTTCCTTGTTATGTCTTTTTCTTCTTCTTTATCCTCTTCCTCCTCTTCTTCTCTTACCGTAACTTCCTATTTCTTTGCTAAATCTTTCTGTTTTCATTTGTTTCAAGCTTGCCTATAATTGCTTATTGAAACATTTTTATGATGACTGTTTAAAAGTCTTTTTCATTTCCAATATGGATCCCTTTTATTTCTTTTTCTTACCTGACTGCTCTGGCTGGGACTTCCAATACTATGTTAAATAGGAGTGGTGACAGTGGGCATCCTTGTTTGGTTCCTGTTCTTAGAGGGATAGCTTTCAGTTTTTCTCCATTGAGGGTGATATTTGCTGTGGGTTTGTCATATATGGCCTTTATTATGTTGAGGTATTTTCCTTCTATACACATTTTATTTAGAGTTTCTATCATAAATGGATGCTGTATCTTGTCAAATGCTTTCTCTGAATCTATTGAGATGATCATGTGATTTTTATTCTTTATTTCGTTAATATGGTATATCACATTGATAGATTTGCGGATGTTGAACCATCCCTGAATCCCTGGAATGAAACCCATTTGATCATGATGTGTGATCTTTTTAATGTATTGTATTTGAACTGTCACTCTTTGCAGACGACATGATTTTATATATAGAAAACCCTAAAGAATCCACTAAAAAACTTTTAGAAACAATAAATGAATATAATCAAGTTGCAGGATACAAAATCAACATACAAAAATTGGTTGCGTTTCTATACACTAACAACGAAGTAGCAGAAGGAGAAATTAGGAATACAATCCCATTTACAATTGTAACAAGAAGAATAAAATACCTAGGAATAAACTTAACCAAAGAGATGAAAGATCTGTACACCAAAAACTACAAAACATTGTTGAAAGAAATCAAAGAAGACACAAAGAAATGGAAGGATATTCCATGCTCTTGGATGGGAAGAATTAACATCGTTAAAATGTCCATACTTCCTAAAGCAATCTATAAATTCAACGCAATCCCTATCAAAGTTCCAACAACATTTTTCACAGAAACAGAACAAAGAATCCTAAAATTTATGTGGAACAACAAAAGACCCTGAATAGCCAAAGGATTCCTGAGAAAAAAGAACAAAGCTGAAGGTATCACACTCCCTGATTTCAAAATATACTACAAAGCCATAGTAACCAAAACAGCATGGTACTGGCACAAAAACAGACACATAGATCAATGGAACAAAATGGAGAGCCCAGAAATAAACCCACATGTTTATGGATTGCTAATATTCGACAAGGGAGCCAAGAGCATGTGATGGAGGAAGGAAAGTCTCTTCAATAAATGGTGTTGGGAAAACTGGACAGCCACATGCAAAAGAATGAAAGTAGATCTTTCCCTTACAACATGCACAAAATCAACTCAAAACAGATTAAAGACTTGAATCTAAGACCCGAAACCATGAAACTTCTAGAAGAAAACATAGGCAGTATGCTCTTTGACATCTGTCTTTGCAGCATATTTTCAAGTCCCATGTCTGACCGGGCAAGGGAAACAAAAGAAAAAATGAACAAATGGGACTACATCAAACTAAAAAGCTTCTACACAACAAAGGAAACTGTCAACAAAACAAAAAGACAGCCTAACAAATGGGAGAAGATATTTGCAAACCATATGTCAGATAAAGGGTTAATATCCAAAATATATAAAGAACACATACAGCTCAACATCAAAAAACCAACAGTCCGATTAAAAAATGGGCAAAAGATCGGAACAGAGATTTCTCCAAAGAATATATACGGATGGCCAACAGGCGTATGAAAAGATGCTCAACATCATTAGCTATCAGGGAAATGCAAATCAAAACTACAATGAGGTATCACCTCACTCTGGTCAGAATGGTTATAATTAACAAGACAGGAAACAGCAAATGTTGGAGAGGATGTGGAGAAAAGGGAACCCTTGTACACTGCTGGTGGGAGTGCAAACTTGTGCAGCCACTATGGAATGCAGTATGGAGCTTCCTCAGAGAATTAAGAGTAGATCTACCATATGATCCAGCTATCCTGCTGCTGGATATTTACCCAAAGAACTTGAAAACGCAAAGGCATAAAGATACATGCACCCCTATGTTCATTACAGCATTATACACAATAGCCAAGACTTGGAAGCAACCTACGTGCTCATCAAGGGATGAATGGATAAAGAAGATGTGGTATATATGCACAATGGAGTACTACTCATCCATAAGAAATGATGAAATCTGGCCATTTGTGACAACATGGATGGTCCTTGAGGGTATTATGCTTAGTGAAATTAGTCAGAGGGAGAAAGTCCAAGACTGTATAATTTCACCCATAAGTAGAAAATAAAAACAACAAGAAACAAACACATAGCAATGGAGATTGGATTGGTGGTTACCATAGGGGAAAGGGGGGAGGACAAAAGGGGTGATTAGGCTCACATGTGAGATGATGGACTATAATTAGTCTTTGGGTGGTTAACATGATGTAATCTACACAGACTTTGAAATATATTACGATGTACATCTGAAAGCTATATGATGTTATAATCCAATGTTGCTGCAATTAAATTAAAAATTAAAAAAAATAAAAGTCTTTTTCAGATAGTTCTAAGATCTCTTTCATCTCAGTGGCATCTATTAATTGTGTTTTTTCATTCAGTTTGGGATCTTGATTTTTCGTATGATTAGTGATTTTTGATTGAAATCTGGATATTTTGGATATTGTTTTTTGAGACTCTGGATCCTATTTAAACCTTATGTTTTATCTGGCTTCATCTGATAATGCCCCAGCAGTGGAAGGGGACATGCACCCTTGTTACTGCCAGGTAGAGGTGAAAGTCCAGATTTTCTGCTTGGCTTCCATTGTATTAAAGGGCAGGGGTTCCTTGTGACTTCTGGCCCAGTGGTGGAAATTCTTGCTCTCATTTAGACCTCCATTGATACCTCCCTGGCTTGAGGTGGTTATATTGCCTCATTACTGTTCCCCATGAGGTCTCTGCTGACACCATGGTGGTGATGGTGGGGTCATGGCTCATTATTGCTGGGGGTTGGTGAAGGTCCTGGCTCTCCACTAGGCCTCCTTTGACACCACCCCAGCTGGAAGGTTGAGGGGTGTCTCCTTACTGCCAGGTTGGGTTGGAAGTCCAGGTTCTCTATTCAGCCTTGTCAACTACCTGAATGTGGGTATTGGGGTTCGTTATTAGAGCATGTTGAAGGTGGAAGTCTAGGCTTCCTGCTGATCTTTGCTGGTGTTGGTTGGGGTATGACCACAGTTTTCTGTGTACTTTTTGCATGGAGTAGAACAGTTATTGTCTAAAAATTTTGTGTCTTGCTGGGATGCCTCTTTTAGGTCCTTTGGCTAGGGAGAACTGGCTTTTGTTGGGACTTTTTATGTCTGTACTTATTGGCCTTTCTGGATTGCTGGCTTCTTCAGCTTTAAGTCTGGGATATATTAGGCAAAAACAAAACCTATGCACCTCACCCTTGTGTCTTTCTTTGGTGCCTGAGGTCCCTAACTGGTTTGCCTTCTTCTTTCCCCCTATCAGATTTGCCTTTTTTTTTTTTTTTTAAAGATTTTTTTTTATTTTTTCCTTTTTCTCCCCAAAGCCCCCCGGTACATAGTTGTGTATTCTTCGTTGTGGGTTCTTCTAGTTGTGGCATGTGGGACGCTGCCTCAGCGTGGTCTGATGAGCAGTGCCATGTCCGCGCCCAGGATTCGAACTAACGAAACACTGGGCCGCCTGCAGCGGAGCGCGCGAACTTAACCACTCGGCCACGGGGCCAGCCCCTGATTTGCCTTTTTTTTTATACATAATGTTGGATTTTTAGTTGTAGTTAGCTTGAGAAATACGGAAGAGTCTACCCTGTCTTCCTGGAAGTGGACCTAGTTTTTTTCTACATCAAATTGAGAAAAAGTGGGTTTTTAAAAATCTTAATTACGTTTCTCTGTGATTAGAGTAAGGGTGACTATGACTTTGAGTAGTCTTCTGTTTTTTGATACTATTATTTCTTAGCTTAACCATACCTAAGCTACCTGAAATGGTATCTTACTCTGAATTTGGCTGTACTAACAACATTTGTTTTTTAGGGATGTGGCTTGCACCGACTTGTGAATAATTTGGAGCTCAGTTTGTGTATAGATTGCATTATCATTTCTATTCTTCCTCTCCTTGCACATATCTTTTAAATATATTAGAGTCTTCAGATATTACTCCATTTTATTTTTATATTTGGTTGATTTATTGGAAAAGCTTAGTGTTATTTTTAAATTTATAGAGCATACTCTGTTTGTCCTTTTTTGTTTCATTTATAAGTCTGGATGTGTATACCAAAATTAATGGGGAGTTTTTGTTGTTGCCTCCTGATTCTACCTACAGTGATTACAGAACATTCTTTGTCTTTAGTCTTTAATGTGAAACCTTATTATATAATAGTATTTAAGTTTCCAAACTATTAGTAAGTCAATTTTTGGAGTATATATGAAGTTTTACAAAATTTTATTTTTCTATATTAATGACAATTTATTTATAATTTCTAATATTTTTCAATGTGTAGTTTTCACATAGTTGTAACCATATTGCATATACCATTTATGTTCTGTTCTTTGATTTAATATTTCTTAATAAATACGTTTTTTGTGCTTTTTACATAAACATCAAGTAACAGGTTTTTAATAATAATAAGATGCTGATATTTCATAATGCACCTAACCATTCTCCTCTTCTGTGACATTTAAAGTGTTTTGTGATTTTTGCTGGTGTAATTAATATTGCTATAAGCATTTTTTCCTCTTTTTTTTGGTTATTTCTTTGAAATGAATTCGTAGGACTGAATAACTTGGTGATGGATTATAAACTTTTAAAAATAACATATAGTATTGTTGCTTTCCCAAATCATTCCATGAATATGTAATATAACTGGTGATGAAGGCTAATGACTTTTAATAAAGCCTCAAAAACGTTAAATATTGTAGATTGTACATATAAATGATGCTTCACTTTTCCTTTAAATCACTTCCCTTTAGTTACAGCAAAATTGATCTTTTGTCATATATCTCTTTATTATCTATTATTATTATGTCTTTGTAACTATGGTAGAAAAAGAATAGAGATTCAGTAAAGTCAATTAGTGACTTTAGTGAAAGATAAAAAAAATTAAAGGAATAACTATAAATCTGTTTACAAACTGATATTGCAAGGATAACTTTTGAAATCTTTTTATATCTTCATCAGGCCGTGGTGAGGCGGTGTCCCACATAGCACAACCAAAAGGACCTACAACTAGAATATACAACTATATACTGGGGCCTTTGGGGAAGAAGGAAGAGGAGGACGGGGAGGGGGAGGAGGAGGAAAGAAGATTTGCAACAGATATTGGCTCAGGTGCCAATCTTAAAAATATAAATATTAAAAAATTAAAGAAAAAACAATAATAAATCCCTAACAGGAAAAATAAACCTAAATCTCTAAGTAGATCCCTAAGGTAAATCTCTAAGTAGTTTCTCTAAGTGAAACCCCAGTGTGCTAAAGACAAATATAAACCTTTAAAAGCAGCCCAAGGGAAAAGAAATTGGTAACATGATCTGCCAATATTGATGTTAGTTATTTAGTTTCCCATACTTGGTAATGAAGATGTGAAGGATAAATAAAATTATTTCTTCTTGAACGTCTGTTATATTTGAGGCAGTGTGCTAAGCTATCTGGAATTCTCTTCTTTTAACCGCTTACAATCACTAGACTGTAACCCTCCCCTTTCCAACTAAAATGAGTTACTGATCTTCTTGTCAGACTATATCCGGAAGTTGCAGGTTCTTCAGTATTTTAACCACGCTCTGCCCCTCCCAAATGAAAAGATTTATTTTTCTAGTTCCTGATACTACCTAGAAATGTCCAAATTTCCACACCTGTGATCATAACATACAGCTATCAAAGTTAAGTAAGCAAGCTTGAAGAGGAGCAGGTTAATTCTTAATAACACAAATTAGTCTTCCAAGAATGTACGTGGTTAGTATGACAAAGACATGTAGAAATCAGACTCTGATTCACAGAATTTTAGAGTTAGAAGCAAATGTTATTTTGTTAATCTATATATCAAGAGTTGTCATAAACTAGGTGGCAGAATATGTTGCTTTAAATTAAGGCATCTCTTTTTATCATTCTGTCAGTATGAATCTGAGTCTTTACTTTTCAAATATTTATTTGCCACTGTTGATGTTAAAAAAAGTTAACAGAGGGGCTGGCCCCGTGGCCGAGTGGTTAAGTTCGCGCGCTCCGCTGCAGGCGGCCCAGTGTTTCGTCAGTTCGAATCCTGGGCGCGGACATGGCACTGCTCGTCAGACCACGCTGAGGCAGCGTCCCACATGCCACAACTAGAGGAACTCACAACGAAGAATACACAACTATGTACCGGGGGGCTTTGGGGAGAAAAAGGAAAAAATAAAATCTTTAAAAAAAAAAAAAAAGGTTAACAGAGAAGGAGCTCTGTAGATACATCTTGGTCAGTAAATGCTTGTTGACTCTATTTTTGCTGGTATTTACAGCAACATGGACAGGGATTGCTGAGATGCAAGTGAGGGTGGAACTATGAAAAGTAAGGTCTTGCTATAGAAGACTTTGTGTTTTGTTCCTTGTGAATATTTAAAGTTCAATTCTGTCAGTTATCACTGTGAGCCACACTTCTGAGATTACTTTTTATTTCATGATGTTTAATTGGTTATAGTTCAATTTTAGATTCTGTTGAAAATATTGTGATTTTTTCCCCAGATATTTTGGCTTAACTCAACCCTAAAATGGTAGTTCATTTGCTTTTCCATGTTGAAAACAACAAAATTGTTTATCAGCATCAACAATAACAAAACAACCACTGCCTTTTACAGTTTGCTATCTTCTATTTGCTTGTCTTATTAGAGGGAGCCATTTGCAGTCGTTGTCACTTACTGAGTTTTAGAACTAACCTGTTTTCTTGGTATGCCTATCTTATTTGTCCTTGCCTACCCAGCTTCTCTTGTTCAGACTTCCATTTTCTTCTTATGTGATCAATCTTCCTCTCATTTCACTTTCTCCCTTTATTCTTCCCCTGAAAGGATAATGCTTACTTTTTACTATAATATCAACTGTTTGGAAGCTCTTCACGATTGTTATTTTGTCTAAATGTTCCTTAATAACTTTGCTAAGATGGCTGTCCCTTCAATGCGTATTTTAAAAGAATTTACCTCTTCCCTCTTTCAGAAAATTTTATTGTTGGTTCATTATCCTGTGACTTTATTATTTTTGTGTCTGTAGCATGATCTTGGCTGCTTGAGTGTCCTGAATGATGTTTTGTTTTATTTTATTAAATGATAGTTTTGAAAGGCTTGTAACAAAAAAAGGGCAGTCCTCTGGGCCCCTGTCATCTTCACTGCTTTTGTAGAGACAGTTATTTTCAGCACATTCTTAGATATTTACCTGCAAATTTTTAAGTGAAATGCTTATAGTGCAATTTTCTTATCTTCCATGTTTAGATATTATCTACATACTTTCTACTACCACAAGTAGTGCCTTAAAACAACATAAATTTATTTTCTTACAGTTCTATAGTTTAGAAATCTGAAATGAGACTCATACTAAAATCAAGATGTCAGCATGGCTGTGTTCCTTTTTGAATTTTATAGGAGAGAATCTGTTTTTTTGCCTTTCCCACCTTCTAGAGGCCACCTGCATTCCTTGCCCAGTGGCCCTAATCCTCCATCTTCAAAGCCAGCAGCATAGCATTTCTCGGACAGTGCTTCTGTCACTACACACCTTTCTCTCTCTTCTTCTGCCTCTTTCTTTAAGAACCCTGGTGATTACATTGGGTCCACCGGGATAATACAGGATAATTTCCCTATTTCAGATCAGCTGATTAGCAATCTTAATTCCATCTCCAACGTAATTCTCCTTTGCCATGTAAGGTAACCTGTTCACAGGTCCTAGCATTAGGATGTGGACATCTTTGTGGGGAGGGACATTATTCTGCTTACCACAGAGGATTTAGCTTTTAGGGCCAACACTCGCTATCTCTATCTTTAGTCTCCCAAATCATCTAATATATCACAATTTTTGCTTAACATTAAGGTTTGCTTAATATTTAATATTCATATATTATGACCACGTATGTATTAATAATAATATACTATCATTAAATATGTTTTTCTTATGCAACTTTTATTCTTGGAGTTAATAACTGAGTTTTTTGGTTTGATTAGTGTTCTAGGTACTTATTATTAATTAATTCGCCAAAACGCTTACGGAAGCATGTATTCTCTCAATATGTTTTAATCCATGAGATAATTAGTTTTAATTTCTGTAATCATTATTCTTTTAGTGCACTTTCCTCCTGTTTCAATCTCCATTTGCTTCTAATCCTACTATAGAAATGTCTTAAAGTTTTCCTTTATCATTGTCCTCGGAATTCCCTTTTCTCTTACGTTGGACCCCTTGTTTCTTAGATCACATATGTTATTCTTCACTGATTTACTCCTTCTTTTTGGTGGAGCACAATTTCTCTAATTATCTTTCCCGGACAGGAAGTAAACATTTTTCAGGTCTGGCGTGTCTGAATGAATTTTTATTCTACCTTCATATGTGATTGATGGTTTGGCATGTATATAGATTTGTAGATTGGGAATTGTTTTCCTAGAGAATTTAAAAGTGTTGCTTTTTTGTCTTTTTGTTTCCAGTATTGCTCTTGAGGAGTTTGATGCCATTCTGTTTGTTTATATGTGACATATTTCTGTTTTTATGTATCTGTTTGTTTTTTAATCTCAGAAGCTTTTAGGAGCTTCTGTTTAGTCCTGATGTTCAGGTGGTGGGCTTCTATGTGTATGTTTTTTCATTTGTTGTGCTGGATATATGGTATAACCTGTTAATTTGAAAGTCTTATTCTTCAGTTTGGGGAAATCTTGAATTATTTCTCTGATTATTTTCTCCATTTTCAAAAGTTCTTTGTAGAACTTTTGGTTTTCAGATATTTTATTGTTTAGGTCGATCCTTTCATTTTACTGTTATTTCTCTCCCATTTTCAATCTCTTGAGATTTTTTGTTTTAATTTATGGTGGAGTTCCCAACTTTATTTTCCAATCTTCTTATTAATTTAAGAATTAACATCATGTTTTTAATTTCTAAGAGCTATTGTTTGTTCTTTTAAAATTTTAGCTGATCATCCTGTTCTTCTGTAGTCTCCCTGAAGGTAGTAATTATTATTATTTTAAGTTTTCTCTTCCTGACATTGTCTCTTTATCCCAATGTCCTTTTCTGTGTGTGTATGTGTGTGGTTTTTTAAATCTCTACCTTTCATATTAGAGATTTCTACCTAATATCTGATGATCCTTCATATTGTAGAATAAAATACTAAATAACTAGTTGGAACCTGTGTGTAATGCTGGAGCTTGTTGAATGACTGGTGTCGTGAAATTGGGCACTAACCCATTTTTTGCTGGGGGATTATCAGTTATCAGTATCTCTGGTTCCCTTTTCTTGGAGTGGCCAGTTTCAGCAGAAGGAAATCCTTCCATTTCCTTCTTGGAAGTACAGAGTTCTTAGAGAGTAAAAGAAAAGGAGATCTTCTTTCCAGTACATGTACTCTGTATAGATTTTTTAGATAATCTCCCATGTTTTAGCTTGCACCCTCTTCTTTGGTTGTATCCCTTAGTCCAAAGTCCTTCTGCTTTAACCTCTCCAGAGTGAATCCCTCAGTCTTTTGCCAGGATGAGTGTGGGATAGTTGCATGGCTGCATGGATTGAGGCAAAGGATCTGTGGTCATTGGAGTTTCAGTTACTCATCTTTTTAGTCTCATCTGCATTCATGCCCTCTGATCTGCCTGTTTTCTTTAAATCTTATCTTTCCAGGGCTTACTGAAGATCAACTTGCTTCTTAGTTTACTCACGGACACTTTTCTGTGTTCTACTAAGTCATCTCATTGCTACTTGTTCATCAAATATCCATCCTCCAAAATTTTTATGACAGCTCCTGCCTCTTCGAGAGCTGCACATTCAGCTTTTGTCTTTTCATTTTTATTTATTTGTTGGTTTAGAGCCCTAAAAATTTTTCTTAACAGTCTTTTGGTGGTGGTTAAGGAAGGAACAAAGGTACACTTACATATGGTTTGACTCCTTAATCTTTTACTTCCACACAGATGTACAGGTCATTCTCATTAGTTTGTCTTTTAATTTGTACATGGTAATTATAGGAGTCATCATAAGTTGATGACTGAACACTGGAGAGTAGATGTTGAGGGTTAAGGTCTCAGTGAGGATGGAAGAATTATGGCAGGGAAGAAAGTTGGTGGAAAAATAATTAGGGTTAATGGTGCACCATAGGGCTAAGAATATTTGTTAGGAGTTGATATTTTTCAGAAAAGTACTACAAGGAGAAGAAATAGCAGTACATTATTTCATATTAAATTGTAACACAAAAATTCTTTTAGATTATTCCATCGGTAGTGTGTACAATGTTAAATTGTATTTCAACTGCAGTGCCTTAGGGATTCCCTTTTCTCTTCCTCTAGTGGACTGTAACAGCAAGATTTGAGT
The DNA here is from genome assembly GCF_021613505.1 of Equus quagga. NCBI lineage: Eukaryota > Metazoa > Chordata > Mammalia > Perissodactyla > Equidae > Equus > Equus quagga. The sequence goes on along the minus strand of NC_060282.1, from coordinate 38,527,613 downwards.
AAATATTTGTAACAATGCTTTGTAAAGGCATCATTTCAAATGTAAGATATTGTCAATGCCTTGTAATGGTCCTATTGACTCATGTCAGCTGAGTGTACCTCTTACCAAAATATTCCACCTCTTCTCTAAATTAAGTTCTGTATAAAGTTCAGCTGATTTCTCAGAGTTAAATACCTTAAACAGTAGCTACAGTGTTTACAGTATTTTGGCCTCCACATGTAACAATACTAAATAGTAGCTTGCCTTAAGCTACCTACTTACTAGATACTTAATGCAGCCTATAGCCAAAGCCATGCTTTTTTAGTTTCAGAGCAATTGCTCTTTTTGTTTCTCCATGTTGTGTCCCTAACAGGAAATTTCCTTTCACAGTCTCAGAAAGCAGCTTTCATGTAGAGCACAATGTGAGTGGTGCCCTGAGTTGTGTATTGCCAAGACACCTCTCCTCTCTCCCTTCCTAGTGCTTATGTGTGGGGTGCTTTACAAATTTTGGTTTGAAGGTGGAGTGGGAAGTAAACAAGATTTTTTTTTATAAATGCTTTGTTGTTTTTAGAGAAGTTTTAGGTTCACAGCAAAATTGAGGGGAAAATTCAGAGATATCCCTTATATCTTCTGCCCCTATACCTTCGAGCCTCCCCCAAAATTAATATCCCCCACCAGAGTGGTACATTTGTTAAAATTGGTGAACCTATGTTGACACATCATAATCACCCAAAGTCCATAGTTTATGGTACCAATATTACTTTTACTAGTAAAAAATAATATGGTACCAATCTTGTTGAAATTTATCAAGAGATAACTATAATTTTTTTTAAAATCTAAGCTTGTGGCATTAAAAACTAATTACTTTATAAAGAATTTCTGAAGAAATTATGCGTAATGATGTTGTAGTTATTAAAACAAGTTTTAAAATATATGAGAAATGTAGTGATCATAAAAATGTGAACTAAGTTCTTGATAGTATTAGTCTAAACCAAGATGCTTTATTTCAGGATATGAGATTTTTATTAGAAGAAGTTTCAGGCAACTTCTTCTGAGAAGAGTCTTATATATAGCATTCATTAGATATTAACACAGACCTACTATTTGTGATTCACGATAGAGTCCCAAACTTTTTAAACTGTAAAAGAGCAGTGCTATAAAATAATTTAAAAGCAAAGCCATTTTGACCTATTTATATTCTTTTGCTTTTTGCATCTACCAAAAACTAATTCAATTCTTTTGGTTCTGAACACTATCAGCAACCTTTGAGAGAATCTTTCAGTAGCTCTTGTCTGCTGACTGCTATGTAGGCTCTTTATATTTTTTGAAAAATTGGCATAGAATGAGAGTCTGACTGAGGGACTTGAGGGCTAGGGGAGTATAGTACTCCAGTCTGTGTCCCTGTCCTCATCTATGATAGCCAGCCCTAGTGGTCTAGTGGTTAGGATTTGGCACTCTCACTGCTGAGGCTCAGGTTTTAGACCACCTGTGTGTCAGTTGTCATACTGTGGTGGCTGCGTGTTGCTGAAAGCTGTGCCACCCGTATTTGAAATATCAGCGGGGTCACCCATGGTGGATAGATTTCAGTGGAGCTTCCAGGCTAAGACAGACTAGGAAGAAGGACCTGGTCACTCACTTCAGAACAAATTGACAATGAAAACCCTATGAATAGCAGTGAAGCATTGTCTGATACAAAGTGCCAGAAGGTGAGAGGATGGGGCAAAAAGACTGCCCGGAGCTTTCCACTCTGCTGTACACAGGGTCGCTAGGAGTCAGAATCAACTTGACGGCACTAACAACATCATCATCTAACATAATGATTGGAGCAGGGTAAATTACCGACTGATGGTAATTTCTTGCAATCTCAGTAGATGTAGGATAGCTCAGCTTCCTTTCTTATAAGAAGAAATGTGATCCAGGCCTTGCCACTTTCTAACTTGAGCCTTGGGCAAAATCCTTATTTCTCTAAGTCTTGGTTTTCCCGTTTGTAAAATGGGAATAGTAATTACCACCTTGGGTTTTTTTTCCCCCATGTGATGAATAAATAAAATAACAAACTAGACATAGTGCATGGCACCTGGTAAGTGCTCATTGATAGCTAGTGCTATGATAACTAGTATCACTGCTACTACTATTATTACTACTACTATGTTTGTATAAGTATTGTTGGCATCCTCAAATTTTCTGAGATACTGCCTCTTAAGTTTTTTGAGTTATGGATTTTGAGAATCTGATAAAAACATAGAAAAATATATAAAAATGTAAAATACACATTTTAGACTCCTACTCTGAGGATAACGGATACCACTTCAAATGGAAACAACCTAAGTAGTGAATGTTGGAAAATATTAACCAATGAATACAGGTTTGTATAACAGCCAAATGGAAATTAGTAAATTAATAGTAGGTCCTTCTGAAGTAAGGCTTACTGTGTGAGAAGGTGTCTTAAGATGATGTCCTCTAACCGTTTGCAAACCATTTAACCAGGCTGCAGATTCCTGGGCCACAACTCAGGAAGACTCTTGGAGGATTATGGGGCTTCTTGAGCACACTAAAGTTTAGATCAAAGATTTCCTAATAATGTTTAATATAGCTATCATAGTTTATGGTTTTCTTAATTATTCACATGTAGTTTTGCTGAAAGGAGTTTCAAATATGAAGGATAGTATATATTTGATCAAAGTGTGGAATGGGTAAAAGAAGGGAAATTATGTTGGTAGATGTACGAATATAGGCAAAATGAGTTGTACAGTGTTCTGTGATGGGGTCACATTGTGTTAAACACTCTAACTCTTTGATTGCTAACTGTAGGATTTTGAGTAAAAATTATGTAACTTGGGGCCAGCCCAGGGGTGCAGCGGTTAAGTTCGAACGTTCTGCTTCTTGGTGGCCCAGGGTTTGCCGGTTCAGATCCTGGGTGTGGACATGGCACCGCTTGGCACGCCATACTGTGGTAGGAGTCTCACATATAAAATGGAGGAAGATGGGCATGGATGTTAGCTCAGGGCCAGTCTTCCTCAACTAAAAGAAGAGGATTGGCAGCAGTTAGCTCAGGGCTAATCTTCCAAAAAAAAAGAAAATTACGTAACTCTTCTAATCCATGTATCCTAATCTGAAAATGAGGATAATATACATCTTTACTATAGGCCTGTTGTGAGGATTGAATGAAATAACATGCATAACACATAGTATGTCCTCAGTAAATGTTAGTTGATTAGAGTTCTTCATCGTCGTCATTATCATTTTAGTAATTCGCAATATTGTGGGTATAATGTTCTTAAGGTTTCTCTGCCTGTTTAATTGTCACCTACTCTCCAGGGCCAAAATGAATTTCTCCCTTTTGAATTAAATTTCCCTACCATTTATTTCATGGTAATTGTTCCCTTCTGTGCTTTTATGTTCTTCAGCAAGTAGCATGGAGTAGAGACGTTAGTATTCACTTTTTTGGTTAATTGATATAGAATCCCTTTGACTTTTATCTATATGTGGCATGTCAGTTTTGCTTATAAGCTATTGTATTTTAACCTTAGGAGCTGTTTCGAGCTATCTTCTTTCTCTCTCCCCACTCTACCTGACCAAGATGTTTTGAGGGATCTGTTTATTTAAGAAGTTTACTGTTTAAATTAAATGTCTCTGCCTGAATGAAACTCAATTTATAAGTTAAATTTGTTTCAGAAATGAAAATCTTATTCTATATTCTAAAACCAAATATTTTTTTAAAGTCTCCTGTTTTTTAAGCAAATATTTGTTTAAAATATTTACTTTTATTTCTTGAGCTTGACTAATGAAGAGCTGACTGCATAAATATAGTTATGAGAGTTTAGCCCATTTCTTTTAAAATTGCATCCTTTCACCTCCTAAACACTAAACTATGAAACCTAACACAAATACTGTAAGAACATCTGAGGTAGATAATTAAAGTATAATTAAGTTTAAATGCCTTGGTGAAGGAGTATAAAAATTATTTAAATTCAATCGGCTAGTACATTTGCAGTTTTCTTTTATTAGGTGTGAAATCTAAGAATCCGCTGCCAACTCTTGAGGGCTCAGTCCAGAACGTGGAGCTGAAGTACTGCAGCACGTCGTTGGTCAGATGTGCCTCTGGGACCCTGGGATCAATAAAAATTGGTGCCAAAGCCCCAGGTATGTGCAGCTGGACCGTGTAAAACTTTATTGCCTGTATAGGAGAATTGGCCTTGCGTTTTACAAGGAGCGTTACTGAAACAAGAATTTACTCATTGTTCCTATGAATCAGAGGTTTTAAATTTTTTTATTTTACTAAAAAAAATTTTAATTGTGGCAGGATGATACTTCTTTACTTTAGTAAATTGATTTGTATTTAAGAAAAAAAACTTTGCATGATTTTAAGAGTGGTTATGAGGGATAAAAATTAAAGGAAAGTTTATTCTCATACTTTTTTGGGGAATAGGAGATATAGATATGTATGACACTTAAAAATTAAATTAAAATATTGTTAGTATAATAAACAGAAAACCCAGCTGTTTTTCAATTTAAGGTTGTAATTGACTTCACCTTTCTACCAAAACTTTATTTCATAATATTTTTCTTAAACTATTTGTAATTTAATTTTTTCCAGTGCAAAACTAAATTTCTAGATAAGTTTAAAGAGGTATAGATTCCCTTGAATGTTTAGAATACAGTGTGTTCATGTTGTTTCCTTTTATAAGCTTTTCTGAACATGTGGTACATTCATTAGCTGGATACTAAAGCTTAATTTCTTAAGAGTTAAAGTGCTTTTAATTTTATCAGTCATACTCTTTAGAGTATAGCTAAATGTACAGCTAAAATTACCAAATATAGTTGAAATATTATAATGTTAGTAAAATATTTTAAGATCAAGCTTCCTCAAGTTACTCCTATATTTTATTTTATGATTTTTTTCCTAAATGTTTCTCTTCAGGTGATAGTGGAAAAGAGAAGTTGATTCCATTGCTTCAGGGTCCGTCTGACACTAAAGACCTTCATAGCAGCAAGTGGCTCAATGAGAGTAGAAAGCCAGAATCTCTCTTAGCTCCAGATTTGTTAGCCTTCACAGTCCAAGTTCCACAGTATATGGACTACTGCCACAATTCCGGTAAGTACAAACTTATCATTATTCATTTATTTTGCATTTTCTTTTCCAGTAAGGCTTTTAAAATTGGACTTTTTTTTTCTTCCTTTTTTTTTTTTAAACAATTTGTATCCATTGGGATAATCTCTGGAGTTGTGCCCTTTGGGAAGTCAAATGAAGCATTTTTGTATCATTTTTGATAAATGGACGTTTGTTTACAAACAATAATGATTTTATTTTATTATTCTTTTCTCTTTGAGGAAGATTAGCCCTGAGTTAACATCTGCTGCCAATCCTCCTCTTTTTGCTGAGGAAGACTGGCCCTGAGCTAACATCCGTGCCCATCTTTCTCTACTTTATATGTAGGATGCTTGCCACAGCATGTCTTGACTAGCAGTGTGTGGGTCCACACCAGGGATCCAAACTGGTGAATCCCAGGCAACCGAAGCAGAACGTGTGAACTTAACTGCTGTGCCACTGGGCCAGCCCCTATTTTATTATAATTAATTATGAGAGGTATTTATTAATTGAGAGATAATTTTGTTGTATGTATAACAATCTGAGATTCATATCTACGAAATCCAACTGAGTTTTAAAATATACTCTATCATGTAATACATAGAAAGGAGTAAAAGAAATTTAAAACATTGGAAAGATAAAATATTTTTCTTGGAATAGTAGCACCTTGTGACCCACAGTTTGCCTTATTAAAATTAGATATTTGGGCCTTCTGTAGTTTTGCAAAAAAGAAAAGATGTTGATGGTGGAACCAAGACAACTCTGAGGTCAAGATGCTATTTTTTAGAGTTATATTTTTATCTAATAGCACTTTGCCTAGAATCTGTCTCATTTTGTTTCACACCCTAATAGCAGAGCCACACCTCTCATGTTGAGAGGAGATACCAGAAGGATCAAGAAAGAGTAAAAAATGTACGGCAAGTAGAGACCAATACCAGCAATGAGTTTCCTAGTCAGTATGAGGTTAGTGAAGCCAAGATGGTCCTTCACTGAGGCTAGAAATAAGATGGCTATTTACAGGTTTCTTAAAAGGGAAAGGGGTCTGATTTTTTTTCTTTAGAATTAATTGGCCAGTGAGGAAGTGGTTTCAAATGTTAACGGACTAAAGCGAAATAAGTCAGTCAGAGAAAGACGAACTCTATATGACTCCACTCATAGGTGGAAATTAGTATATTGAGAAGGAGATCTGATCGGTGGTTACCAGGGAAAAGGGGGGGTGGGGGGAGGGTACGGAGGGGGAAGTGGTGTACCCACAACATGACTAACAAAAATGTACAACTGAAATTTCACAAGCTTGTAATCCATCATAACATTAATAAAAAAACAAAAACAAACAAACAAAAAAAAATGTTAACGGACTAAGACTGTGACTATGGGTAAAAGATTTTACCAATCTTTTGGGGCTGGCCCTGTGGTGTAGTGGTTAAGTTCATGCACTCTGCTTCAGCGGCCTGGGATTCGTGGGTTCGGATCCTGGGTACAGACCTATGTGCTGCTCATCAAGCCATTCTGTGGCAGCATCCCATATACAAAGTAGAGGAAGACTGGCCTGGATGTTAGCTCAGGGCCAATCTTCCTCACCAAAAAAGAAAGAAAGAAAAAGATTTTACCAATCTTTTTTTTTTTTTGAGGAAGATTGGCCCTGAGCTAACATCCACCAGCATCTGTGCCCATCTTCCTCTACTTTATATGTGGGATGTCTGTCACAGCATGGCTTGATGAGCAGTACCTAGGTCCACACCCAGGTGAACCCCGGGGCCACCAGCCAAAGTGGAATGCACGAACTTAACCACTGCACCACCTGGCTGGCCCCTTACCAATCTTTTAAGGTAGTGGTTGGTAAACATTTTAATAAAGAGCAAGATAACTAATGTTTTAGGCTTTGTGAGCCATGCGGTCTCTGTCTTAACTATTCAGTTCTGCTGTGATAGCACACAAACAGCTATAGACAATATGTAAATGAATAGATGTGACTGTGTTCCAATAAAATTTTACTCACAAAAATAGGAGGTGGGCCAGATTCAGCCTATGTAGTTTGCCTACCCTTGTTTTAGAGAGAAGGGATTGTTGATTAAATAAATATCATGCTTTTGTTAATGGCTGTTTAATCATATTCCTTTAATATGCTGTTTGGTAAACTCCATTATGTAATTATCCATATAGTAGTTTTTGTCTTCAAATCATCACATCATTAAAATGTTCCTAAAATGACCAAAGTGTCTGGTTAGAATTTTGATACCTAAGAAATAACTAAGCTTATTTGAATCTACTACATATTCTTAAATTTTACAGTCTCATTTTTTTGTTTTGCGATGTACACAGAATGAATTAATGAGTCTAGCTTGTTTAAACAATAATCTGATCTTTCTTATAACAATATTCATATTATTCTTTGTAATTTAAATGCATTTCTAGGGTCACAAAAATATGTTTGCATTTCTTAACCTTTTATATGGGCCTTAAAGTAACCAATTATAAAAAAATTATACCTGTGATATTTCTAGGATAAAGTTTTACGTTTTTTCTTGCTGTTAAGGAAATTCACCTAATCTTCAACATTAGTGTTATGTTTAGTGGTATGTTTATGGATTTGTGTGTAAAATTTTAATATGATCATGTATTTGGTGCTTTGAAAATATTCCTTTGGGTATGTTTTAATCCTAAGTTGTAATGTGTTTTTACTTAAACTACATTCACATACTTTAGGGCATTTTTAAATTTAAATTTTCCATCCACCTTGAACTGCCACCCACATTCATGGTTTAGGAATTTATGATATGGTATTTATGATATGGTTATGAGAGAGCTCATATGTATTATGTTTTTAAAGCCAGTTTTAAAATAATACTGATTAATCTTATGTTCCTGTAACAAAATTTAAAGTGGAGATGTTTGTGTGTGTGTGTGTGTGTGTGTGTGTATGACTGATGGTATAGACAAATTATAAACAAATGAATTTTAAATGAAACAATTCGTAACAATCCTTCAACACTTTACTGAAATATCATCCTTTGAGCAAGTACTTTCCTTGCCACTGTATATAATTTTTTTTCTCTTTCTTGCACACATGCACATGCACACACACATTCACACATATTTCTTATTTCTCTACTCTTTAGTTTTTCTTAGTACTTATCACAGTCTATCATACTATATATGTTACTGATTTATCTTGTTGATTTTTTTTCCTGCTATTAGAATTTATGCTTCATTGGGGCAGGAATTTTTGTCTTTTTTGCTCACTGCTGTATTCCTAGTATCTAGAACAATATCTCACATATAGTAGGCTATCAACAAATATTTAGTGAATGAATGAGCCAGTGAGTGATGATTACATTTACTTTTCTTTCGTTTTGAGACTGGAGCACTGAAGGGAAATGACAGAGAACAAGAGTCTTTCCTGATGTTTAATAAAAATGATGCTGGGTAATTAAATCCTAGGTGAACAATTAAAGGGAAGCACAAATAATCCCTATTGCCTTTTCTTCAAACAGATATCCAGATGAAGTTGTTAATGAACGTTTTTCATAGGTTTATAGAATTTGAATGGGAAGTATTGGAATGTAGAGTAGTAAGTGATCAGCTAAGTGATTTGAGGCAAATTGTGTGTTTCAGAGGAGTTTAGTGATCTTTCTAACTGGCTTCTGAATATCAGGGCATGACATGTGGAAGACAGCTGGCTTTGTGCGTATGCTCCCAAACCGAAGGTGGGAGATTAAAACTGGGGACCAGCAAATGTTGTGAATATTATATAGAAGTCATTTAGGAAGTGAGTTTTGAGAGAAGCTCAGTTAGATAAAGAGGCAGAGTTTTTTGACTCTGACTGCAGAATGTGAGGGAATGGACAGCTTTGTTAATAGGAATTATGTATTAATGTGACTGAGAGAAATATTAATGGCATTAGTAAAAATCATTATAAAAATAGTATTTTATAATTTAAAGATCACTTACATATAAATTCATTTATTTGTTTACAAAACAAGACCATTTCCAACAGAGCAAATGTTATTTCTGTCTTACAGAGGAGGAAATGGAGGCCCAGAACTTGTCCAGGTGCCCAGCAAGTCAGACTCTGAACTTGAACCTGGGGCTTCTAACTGTATAACATTTTCCCACAGTCCTAGGCTATTTATCATGTTGTCTCTTAAACTTACGGTCCATATTGCTAAACATTGCATCCCCCAGCCCTAAAAGCCCTTAACTATGAGGAGCTCCTTCCTTTCTTCATATTAAGCACTGTGAAAAGAGCCACACTTTCATGATGTCACAGCATTGCTTTGTGTTTGGAATCACAGCAACTCCCTTTGCATTTTTTCCTCTCCCCTCCTTGATTGCATTCTCTACTTGACTGACTCTGATTACAATGAAGTAGCTGAAGGCTCTTGTGGAAGCCTTCAGTGTGCCAGCCCATGTTCTGTATTCATTGTTACTATTCGTGGGAACCATTTATTGATGCTTCTATTTCTTATACTTATGTAGGTATTAGGGGTCAAATAGAGAAACTAGATGCTTCTTTGGCTCCTTCAGAGATAGAAGCACTGGGTGACTATAACTGATATGTAAAATATTTTAAAATGGGTTCTAAACATTTTTCTTCCCTTTTAAATATAGGCTTTGGCTCTTCTTCATAAGCTATATTTTGCCTATGATTTATAGCATGTTCTGCTTGTTAAAAAGTTCTGAGTCTCTGTTAATCCTGGTATTAATGTATAAATAAATTTCGGGGGGTCTGCTATTTAGGAACATGGAATGATCACAAAGTACTATAAACTTAGAATCAAAGGAACTTAGAGGCCCTCCATTTCAATTTCTAAGCCAGTCTTTGGAGTCCTTTTTATATGTCTCCCTCTCTCAGTGTCCTACAAATCTCTTGACCACCTTTCATTTTCTCTATGATGGTTATACTTTTGCATATCTTGCTCTTTTCTGACTAGGATTCTTACAACTATCCTTACCATTTTACCTTATCCCTGTTTAATTCCTGCTTAGTCTTAAGCTCTTAGCTCATCTACTACCTCTTTAAGGAAACCTTCCTTTACCCTATCACCCACCACCCAATTTGATTAAGTACCTCTGTTACATTCATGTTCATAGTTCACTGTGCTCTTCTTTCATAGCATTTAATGACAGTGTTTATTTATATAGCTGTGTGATTTGAATACTGTCTATCTTCACCACTTGACAGTGAGTTCCAGGAGGGTAGAGTTAGTTACTGGTTGCTTATCATTTTATCTCTAGGGCCTAACATTGCCTGACACAGGGCATGCTTGAGAAATTGTTTGTTGAATGAATGAATAAATGAACATTTATGACAGATGGTCAAAGGTATGCAGGTGTTTGACAGATAAAGAGTAAGTCCTTAATATGTGTTAGCCACCTTCTCCTTCCTCTCCCTGTGTTTCTTCCCCTTATGTACATATCTACCATTGGAGACAATATCTACCAGTATCTTTCTTTGTTAGACAGTTCTAATTACTGTTAGATCCTCTATTTGTTGGATTGTAACTTTCCATTTCTTGGTCTGGTTTTAGTCTTGTGAGTGATGTGAAATAATATATTAGCCCTAAATATACCTGATAAAACTTATTACTATCTTATGTTTCTTAATTTTATTTCCTTTTCTCAGTGTTCATCCTCTTTAGTCTTTGGCATTTACTGTATAACCATACCTTTCCTGTTGAAACTTTAGTCTCTCTTGGCCTCCAAGTTTTAAGATCACTCTCTATAGGGCTTTCATCTTGTGAATAGAGGCACTGACTGCCCTTTGTTCTGGACTGTCTTTTCAAGGAAATTTGTATGGTGAACAGACTTGGAAGATAAATCTGCTGTCCCTCCGGAGCCAATAAAAGGCATGCTTACTGCCCTTTGTAAAAAATTTGGTTCCTCAACTCAGAGTTCATCTCTTATTATACATCCTACTGCATGTGCAGGCATCCATTGCATACATCTTTGTCGTCACCTCTGTGGAACTTGGGGGCAAAGGGAACTGATGCCAATATGCTGATACTCATACTGCTTGCTATGCCATGAGTAATAAAGTCCTTTGTCTCTGACTCAGGAGTCTGCTGTCTTCTATATCATTCATGAAACTGTGATAGAGTAAAATCTTAGGTTCACAATTATTGACACCAGAACAATGTAGTTTCTTGGTTCTCCTTGCTGAACCATCTTCATTTCCTTCCTCAAATACAGTAGTCCCCCCTTATTCATGAGGGATACTTTCCAAGACCCCCTGTAGATGCCTGCAACTGTGGATAGTACCAAACCCTGTATATACTATTTTTCCTGTATATACATATCTGTGATAAAGTTTAATTTGTAAATTAGGCACAGTAAGAGATTAACAAGAATAGCTAATAATAAAATAGAACAATTATAACAATGTACTGTAATGAAAGTTACCATAGATCTTAGCAACCTCAGTGTATGATTTTTTTTCTTAAGTTGAGAACTTTCACCTTCTCACTTAAAGGAAGGACTCCATCTTCTCTTTGGCATATTGGAATTGCCAGCATCACTGCTCTTGAGCTTTGGGGCCGTTATTACGTAAAATAAGGGCTACTTGAGCACAAGCATGGCAACACTATGACAGTCAAACTGATTACTGATGGTTATCAGTGACTAAGTGGATGGGCTGGACAAAAGGATGATTCATGTCCCTGTTGGGATGGAGTGGGATGGTGTGAGATTTCATCATGCTGCTCAGAATGACATGCAATTTAAAATTTATAAATTGTTTATTTCTGTAATTTTCCATTTAATATTTTCGGACCATGGTTGACTGCCAGAAACTGAAACCACAGAAAGCAAAACTTCAGATAAGGGGGACTACCCTACATTTATTTCCTTTGTGCCTTAAATATACATTGTTCCTGAGATTATGTTCTTGGTCCTCTTTTTACTGTTAGGATGATCTAATCAGCAGTCCTGTTTGTAGCAACCAACCGTATGTTTATATCTCTGTGTACATTTATTTTCTTTTGAAATCCAGATTCCAGATTTCAGCCACTTCTTGACTGTTTCCCTATGGATGTTTTACCGGTGCCTAACACGTTTACAACGAAGCTCAATGTAATCTCCCCTACCCCATTTTGTATTCTATTACTCACTATTTCAATTAATGGTGCTACGTTTCTCTTAATGCTGTAAATTTTAGAACTAGCTCTATTGCTCCTTTTTTCTCCCTTGTATATGGTAGATGTTCCTCAAAAGTGTTTTTTTAAAAAACTGAATAGTCCAGGCTAAACATAATAGATTTAGTCATTTCCCATGTGATTTGTCTTCAGATGCATTGCCGTACTGATTACTTCCACTACATGTTTGAAAACGTCTCTTTTAAAATTTACCACAATCTTCTACATAGCACAAAGTACAGAGTGTATTTCCCAGATTTGAGTAGTGAACTCCTATTTAGTTACTATTTGTTTTGAGCTTATGTGCCACTGGAAACCAGAGTTCTTTTTGACATAAACTACTCTTAAGACAGTTTTGCATATTTTATATGTCTACATTAGTTTATGAATTTACTTGAAGAACTTCACACTTATTCCTATGAAATTTCATCTAATTGATTTTGGTCCACCAATAATAAAGAAGGTATCTTTTAAGGTATCTGTTTGGCTGTAGTTGCTTGTGCAAATAAGATGAATGTGCTGTATTTGCTTTTAATAAATAAAACTTAAAGTAACTTTTTCTTCCTAAGACTAGAAAAATAGAATTATGTGATTATGATGTTATTTTAAAATAATGTAAAATAAGTATTCTTCTTAAAATGTCATTTAAATATAATACAATTTAAGTCAATCTTCCTATTCCCTGGGGTAATCAGTTTCAGAAATACGAAGTTTTTAACTTTACTGAATTGTCATATAGTAAAAGTTATTTTATATTTTATCCATCAAATATAGGCAACTTTTGATCATTATTGGCAAGGAAAGTCACAGTTATAGTTCTACTGTCTGAAAATTCATAGTTAAATTGGGGGCTAATTCTCTTCATTAAAACAGACCAGCTAACACACACACTCTTATTTCACCATTCAGAGTTGGTTGGTTGGAATATGAATTGTTAAGGAGTTTTTAAAATGGGAACCGTATTTTAGATTGTAAATTTTAAATTATGGGAAATGTTTTTTGTTCAGAAAAATTCTCTTCATAATGTAGAATTAAGGGAATTGCCTTGAAGTTATGTTTTTCGTATTTTTGACAGGATGCATGAATAAGAATGCTTATATATTGTAGCAATTAAAGACAATTCACATTTGTGGTTTGGGCATAAATGTGTAAAAATTATACCCATCTATCTTATTACATTTCCTTTCTCCTCCCTGAGGACTTGACTATATACTTTATCTGTAATTGTTGCCAGTTTTCTATCATGTTCCCACTGGGCTTCTGGTGCAAAAAATCTTATCCTCTTGATGACAGAGCTTGCCTGAATGATTTCATGCTCCTAGCATTTTTGTTCACGGGAATTAGGGGCAAAATGTAACTACAGCTGAACAGAGAGTCTATTTTTGTAATTTTGGAGTTTAGGCTCTGTTATTGGAACTAAATGAAGAGATGCAGGTGTTCTCCAGTCCAAGCCCTTTGGGAGTTTTGATGTTAGATGCTTGAAAAGAAAATGCATGTGTTTCCAGAGTCAAACAGCAGCTGTGAGACAAGGATTTATGTTTTTCTCAGAACTTTGGGATTTCAAAATGTTACATTTAATCACAAGCACAGAAAGGGGAGCAAATGTTAAAGATGTTACGCATAAAAGTAAGTTTACTGATCTCTTTACCATACGAACTAGTTGTGGGAATATAGGAGCAAAGTGATTTTTAATCATAATATAAACAATTTCTAAAAGATTATGATGGTTACCAGGACATAGCCTTTTGAGAACTTTGCATTTGTAGCACAGAGAATTTCTTGTCCTACCAATTAGTTCAAAATTTTTTTTTATTTATTTGTTTTTATTTCCGTTTAGACATACACATACGCACACAAAAGGTTCGGTAAAATATTTGCCAAGTGCATTTCGATTATAATTTTTTGGGAAGAAGTTTAAATAATAAATATCTTGTAATAACGTAGCACAATGTCTTCAAGTACAAGAAATGTAAATTTCTACGTAGAATAGTAATTAAGGGAATTTACAGATATATAAAACATATTCATATATATTAACGCAGATACATATTGAAACATTTTTTGTTTTCCAGATCATGAGGTTACTTTGTGTTGTGGTTTATTCTCAAATTCATCTTTATTTAAGTAAATGAATACTTTTCAGTATTTCTCAGCCATTCTAATATTTTTATTGCCACTTTTTTTTAGTACGATCATTCATTTATTCGTTCATTTAACAAATATTTATTGCAAGTTTTCTTTGTGTAGAAATATAATGATACATCAAAGTCTCTTCTGTAAAGAAACTTCTAATATATTGAGGAGATAGGCATATAAACACCAAGGCTGAATGAATGAATGAATGAATGATGAAAAGGCTTATATTCTGAGTTCAACTTTATCCATTGTAAGCTATATTACTTTAAACAAATCAACCTCTGTGAATATTGGTTTCTCACCTGTAAAATGAGGATATTCTTATGGATTGCTCCGATTGTTATATAAATACTCTACCCTCAGGTACACTGTAACTATAAAAGAGAATGTAAACTTTAGGTATTAATTACTCCGTCCAAAATACTCCCTATATTAATCATTTTTTTCATTCAAAACTGAAGGTTTTTCTCTTGAGTCCTTTCCTTTCCTACCTTGTTCTCTATGTGTTAACTGATCCCTATCCACTTTCAGTTTTTCTTCAAGTTAACTCTATAAACCTGTGGATATGCAGTTCTGAAACTAGGAGCAAATCCTTTACCTAGTCCCAGAATCTAACCTCCTTCCAGGTTAGATTTTGTCCTGGATGCCATGATGCTAGGAGTCAAGAACAGTTTCAATAGCAACAGGAAATTACTTAGCTTGCTCCTTTGAAAGGTCCCAGATTCTGGAAGCGAGCCAATGGGAGAAATCTCTTGAGCCTTGTGGGTGACCCAGTTGTTTCCCTCATTTATAGCACAAGGCCAAAATTTTTGCTTTTTTTTTTATATATACTGTTTTTATAGTAAAAGGAAATTTATATTCAAAGTAAGTAAGTAGTAGCTTATTTGTCAATAGTAAATTATTATACAAGAAGTATTTCAGATTGTAATGGGCTTCAAGTGAACTTCACCATAAAATATGTAATGTTTTGTATAGTTTTGTATGGATCAAAAAACTACCGTTATTGCTTCAGTTTGTTTTCTATTTTAGAAAATGATACGTCTTCTGAGTTTTTATTTTTGCATTTCCTGTCCAGATTTTGAAGTTGGCTGTATAGTAGCTGTCATATGGGCCAAAAGAGAAGTAGAAGCCTTACTGAACCAGTAGCAGTTGATTTACAAGACGCTTATGAGTGGAATTCATATCAGTCTTTGCTACCTGACTCTTTCCCTAATTGTTTTATCTCTTCCAGAAGAAACTTGATAGGTTTTGCATTCCCTTTTAGTCAGTATAGTGTACATAGGAATTATCCTTGTGCCGTTGCTTTGTTTTGTAAATAAACGATGTGAGTCAGTTGTCCATTAACATGTAAGAGTTTAAACACTTTTTTGAGAGTGTTTTTGTTTGCTTTATTTTCACCTTCCTCTGACTTTTGACCTTACTCCTCTCCCTTCTCTTCCTCCTCATCCTCCCTTTCCTTTCTTCTCCCTTCCCAAGTGATTACTCCCTTCTAAGGAGTACCACAGCACTTTCACCATATCACATGGCAAACAATCCTGTTTATAGATTCCTTCCCCATGAAACTAGGAGTTCCTAAGGGCAGGGAGTCATGACAAGCACATGATAAGTATTTGGTAGGTACAGGATGACTCAAAGAAAATGATTTTTGTCATTTGGGCGTAGCCCTATTGTCTACAGGCCCATATCATTTTATTTCTCAATTGATCTCTGGACGAAAAATGTACTCTGACTTCAGCCTGATAAGGAATAATTTAAAGAAAAAAGTAAAATCATTGCTCTTACAGATACAAAATAGACAAATGTTAAAAATTAGTAACATCTTTATCAGTGAGAGAGCCAGGCAGATATTACAACCAGATCAAAGGAGAATTAAAAAAAATGGGCGCATTGGGGTCAGCCCGGTGACGTAGTGGTTAAGTTCATGCCTTCCACTCCAGTGGCCCAGGGTTTGCAGGTTCAGATCCCTGGCACAGACCTACACACCACTCATCAAGCCGTGCTGTGGCAGTGTCCCACATGAAAAATAGAGGACGATTCGCATAGATGTTAGCTCAGGGGCCATCTTCCTCAAGCAAAAAGAGGAAGATTGGTGGGTGTTAGCTCAGGGCCAATCTTTCTCACACACACACACAAAAAGACATTTATAGACCAGTAATACTGTAACAAACTTGGAAATGGACTCAAAACCAGCCTCTTCTACAGTGCGGAAGGGAAGTCAATTGAATTTATACCTGACAGAATTTATTTGCATCTATAGTCAAGAATTACTCTGCCTTGCTATCAGTTATCTACGACTTACAGATTTGTAAGATAGCTCAAAGACAATGAAAGGTGCAGAGTTCCCCTAGAATCACTCATAACCTGGAAGGGTGTACTCTAAACAATGCAGAACTTTCCATTGAAGCACAGTTTTTTTTCCTATAAACCTTACTAAGTTCCAGATGGTAAGGCTATTTTTAGCTGTGGTTGGTTTAAATATAGTGGCAGGTCAGAAGTAATTTTGTGAGACAGAGATTCAGTACCTGGAGGGAAAATTAGAGGGAAATAATACCACCGGCAGAGGGCAGTGATGAAGTAACAGTTTCCTCATGTCTGAAGGAGGTATTGATTGCTGAATAATTCTGGGCTAATTCTGTAGACCTTGAGTTTAACTTTTGAAATCTTGTGATATTAAGTTCCCTTTAGCCAGGTGCTTTGTCAGTATCTACAACTTTCCAGAAAAAGCCTTTTTGTTTTTTATTGAGTAAATAAATAAAATGTTCTAACCTGGTTTTTAAGTAAATAATGTGTTGTAACTTAAAAAAAGCTTTCCTGGGAAAAGTATTCATACAACAAGTATTTAAATACCTACTCTATATCAGGCACTGCTTTAGGTACACACAAGAAAGAGGCGTTCCCAAACCTCACAAAAGTAACATTTTCTTGATTATGACATTTTTATTTTAGTGGATAATTTATTATATTTCTTACAAGAATTAAATGCTTTATGTAGTATTAGCTAAACTATTAGAAGCTTTCCTTCAAATGTAAAAGTTACATCTTACCTGATTTTTTTCCACTTAAAAGATGGAATTCTACAATACCGTGAAAGTATTTGCAAGAATATAGTAGACAAAGTTGTCTAGAACTCAATTATAGAAACAAAACTAAAAATACATCACAGGAAAAAGGCCAAAGGAGGCAAAAGTAAAAAATATAAATGATCAAAAACACACAAAAAAATTCAAACTAACAAGTAGTCAAAGTAATGAATATTAAAACAATAATAAGGAAGAATTTTTATCTGTGAAATTGATATTTAAGAAATTATAAAACTAAAAGCTGAGGAATTTATGAGATAAGCACTTTCAGAAAAGTCTGGTGGGACTTTTAATCAGTACAAACTCTGTAGAGATCAGCTTGGCAAAATTTATTAAAGACCTTAAGAGTGGTCATTCTTTGTAATCCCACTTTCAAGACTATATCCTAAAGGAATAACACGAGATGCATTTAAAGGCTTTTATTTAAAATGTAAGGGTATTCATGTCAGCTTATTTATAATAATCACAAATCATCTTTGTCCAATAATAGACAAATTATAAAATAAATTAGTGTATATTCATAGGAAGAGCATTTTTTAAATCAGCCAATAGAAAATATGTATCATAGGAAAAGTTCATATTAAAAGCTTGTGTGAAAAAATAAAAATATAAACTTACATCTAATATTCTAGTTTTACAAAATTTCAATGTATGTGTATGAATATATATTTAATATATATTTATGTATTCATGGAAAAATTACTTTTTATTTTGAGAAATTACTTTCCCTTTTTTTGATGAGGGAGATTGGCCCTGAGTTTAACATCTGTTGCCAATCTTCTCTTTTTGCTTGGGAAAGATTGTTGCTGAGCTAACATCTGTGCCAATCTTCCTCAATTTTTTATGTGGGACACCACCACAGCATGGTTTGATGAGTGGGTGTGTAGGTCCATGCTTGGGATCCAAACCCATGAACCCCAGGCCGCTGAAGCAGAGTGCTCAAACTTAACCAGTATACCACCTGGCTGGCCCCAAGAAATTCCTTTTTAACAGTGATTATCAGTGCTTGATGGAATGAGTCATTTCCCCTTCATATTTTTACTCTTCTGTGGTATTTGATATTTTCTGCAAATATAAACATTTTTAACTATTTCTTTTCCAAAATACTTATTTTTAACTAAGTTATTTATGGATTATTATGGTTATTTTGAGCACAAGTAGGCATTCTTGTACAATAATTCTTATATAACCTTTAATATTTAAATAAAATTTCACTTTGAAAACACATATGTCCTGAAAGCCACAGAATCTACAGCTTAGTTTTTAAAGTTGTTTGGGGTCTTAGTGCATATCTGAATAAAATATCAGATTTCAAGATAGCATAATTTTCATTTCTCCTTAGATAGTGTTAGTCTAGTGACTAAAATATTTAAAATGACTTTATTGGGGCCGGCCCCATGGCCGAGTGGTTAAGTTTGTGCACTCCACTGTGGCGGCCCAGGGTTTTGCTGGTTCGGATCCTAGGCTCGGACATGGCACCACTCATTGGGCCACATTGAGGCGGCGTCCCACATGCCACAACTAGAAGGACCCACAACTAGAGTGTGCAACTGTGTGCTGGGTGGATTTGGGGAGAAAAAGCAGAAAGAAAAAAAAAATATTTTGGCAAGAGTTGTTAGCTCAGGTGCCAATCTTTAAAAAAAAAAGACTTTATTTTTCCTTTAATTTGTTTTCTATTTATAATTAAAATATGTCTTTTCAAAATATAGTTTGAAATTTTATTTTATCATTGGTCAACTATTTGGAATAGTACAAAACAGAAAACCTTCAATGAGTTTTGATTTAAGTGTTCACTTGAAAGTTAGTTCTTTGAATATTTGAATGCATTTTTATGTAGGAACAAAGAATTGTCACAGTTAAAATCCAAAGCCAACTGATAAAATTCTTTTTTTGTTGAACTCACAATGAAGTTGAAATACTCTAAATTTTAAATGAAAACTAATAAGGGGTAATATGTTAGAAATAGTACTTTAATGGAAGAATAAGTAAAAAATCAATAAATTTAATATGTGAAATCATTCTACTTCAGATAAAAGTAGACTTTGGAGAATGGAATAGTAAAGAGATACTTTTAGAGACACTTAGAGATATTTGTTGGCATTTCCAGGACATTAGAGGTTGATAATAATGCTGCTGTTTCTTGTTTTTACTCTCATTTCCAAATAGCTCCTTTTTTCTTCATTCAAGCAGTATTTATGATTTTTTGCTATGATTAGGGTTACTTCTGGACTCAAGCAGAGAAACAGAACATTTTCTTGAGGTGATTGGATAAGAGTTGACAGAGGGACAGGAGAAGTAAAGTCAAGAATTTAAAGAGTATTCATTTATATATGTGGGCATGAAATTTTCTGAAATAATGAGTTATAGTTGATGAAAGGCAGGCAGAGCTTAGTGAATCATCTTTGGGGGAAGAAAGGACGTGATGCATCTAAAACCCTCTGACAGGATTATGGGCAGCCACTGAATGGAGGGGAAAGAGGGAAGAAAGAATAGGCAACATTAAACTAGCAGTTATTGGGTAAAAGTTTAAGAAAAAATCAATTTGATATTATTAAATCATCAATTACCAGTTATCCTTAAAATAAGGTTTTGTTGTAATTACTAATCCTGTGTAGAAGAATACAAATATTTTAAGAAGGAGAGACTTTCAAGGTCATTTCTAGTTCAGAAGAAAAGAATAAAGCAAATGTTTTACAGCTGGTCAAATGTTGTCATCAGTCAAGCAGCTAGTGAATGGAAGAGGTAAGACTGACTCTTCTTGTCTGTTGTTGTTTGCATTATGTATATTCTTTTAAGTCGCCCTTTTCAGGTAACCTGGTAGTTACCTTCATTCACTCAGCACTTATTTTTTTTGTGCTAGAACCTTGGGATATAAAGATAGAAAAGACCGTTTTACTTATCAATCAGTTTACAGTTCATTGAGGGAGACATATAGGTAAGCAGATAACCAAAAGGTAGTTAAAATGTTGCCATAAAACAAGGTAGCATGGGTTCACATTGAAGGAAACCCTTTACCCAGACTTGGGAAAGGATTCCTGGAATCAGTCACGTCCCAGATGTCTGAGACCTCTATTATGAGCTAGAGGAGATCAATGGGTCAGGTTTGGGGAAACTGCAAATAAGTTCTGTACACCTGCAGTTTAGAATGGAATGGGAACATGATAAGAGTTAATGCCTGATGAGATCAGCAAGCCCCCTCAGATTATGAAAGGCCTTGAAAGTCATTTTAAAAGTTTTGTACTGAGTTCCAAATGGAGCAATTGAAAGTTTCTATCCTCGTATTTATGATTTGGAAACCAGCTTAGGCAGCAGTGTGGATGAGGGTAAAAGACCGGATGGAGTCAGGAAGATCAGGTAGGAGCATGTTGCAGTGAAAAAAATGATAATGTCAATGGAGAGAATTACACAAATTTGTGGGATTGTAGTGTGTTAGAATCAACAGGATTGATGGTTAATTAAATATGATGGCTAAGAGAAAGGGCACAGAGGCAAGTACCCAGTGTTCTGGTTTGGAGAGCTGGGTACACAGTGGAATGCCTTTCACTGAGATGAGAAACAAAGGAATAAGAAGCCAGTTTTATTTAGGGTGATAGAGGCAATCAGTATAATATTAATATTTTTCTAGTTCTTCCTATGTGCCAGGTATTATTCTAAGTGTTTTAAATAGAACCCAGTTGGTTTGACTCTGGAACTTATACTCTTTACCATTACAACAAAGAGCAAAGACTGGAGAAATTCAGACACCAAATCGTTGATTATTCAGTTCAGTGAATTCTATTTAATTTTATTTATTGGCTGCTAGCTGCAGGCATGACACTGCTAGAGGCTGGTGTAAAAGGGTATTCAATGCAGGTCCCCATTGAGCAGTATACACATACAGCTAATTCTAGAAACCAGCTTAGCTTTAACAAATGCTATATTTGATTGGGGGAAAAGTACTTCTATCTGAAAATGGAGGGGCGAGATTAATTTCAATCGAAGAAGGGAGGCTTGAATGTTTCTGGAAAGTTTTCTCAGAGAAGCATTGATATTTAAGCCTGAAATGATAAAAGACTCTATTTGAGTTGGAAATTCTTAAGCATTGCAAATACTTTCAATTGGCTTATATTATTTTGTTTTAAATGTTTAGTAATTATTAGTTCAAGTTCATATTGTTGTAAAAGTATAAATTGTATAATTGTTTTTGAAAAGCAATTAGTACATGTTTATGTTAAGGTAGTTTCGCTTCAAAATATTTCAGTATTTTCAGATAAGTGTAATCAGAAAATTGTATTAAATTTTAAAATTTTACAATGTGATGTAAAATATAAAATATTTGGAATACTTGTTATTACTGCTTTTGTTTTCTAAGCCAAATTTTTAAAATTAAAATAAATATTGGGATTGTTAGATTGTATTTAGTTTATGTGGTTTAGCTTGGAGTTAATTATTAAGTAGAACTTGATTTTTAGCCTTAGAAAAACAGATGCACATGTTAATAAACCTGTTTTTATTCGATTCATTGTTAACAAAGCATGGCATAAGTAAGTCTCAGTCAGCCTGTGAAAGGATGACTTAACCTAACTGTTGATGCATTTAGAGTGAAACGTCTTTATCAAGTTAAGACAAGAAGCAGCCATGCCCTACTTGAATTACTCATTTATAATAGCTGAACAGCAGCCTGCATGTGTACTTTGAAATCCTGGGAAAATAAGATGCCTGCACACATCCAAATGTTGAAAGCCTTGACTCCCCAGCAGCTGGAAAATGTTGAGTTCTGTTGTCATCCACTAGGTTTTTGGCCTTCAGGGAGGTGTGATCAATTTAATTACTGAACAGCTTTGTCCATTACTTTTAATGATTATAGCCTCTGAAGTAAGCCTCTGAAGTTTATAGCTTAAAAGATCGTGTTTAGATATTGTATATTTAAATTTACAAAAATTAAACACATAGACTTACTTTGCTTAAGTTTATCGCATATGCTGAGATCACTAAAAATATAAACTAATTTCTATATATAATAGAAATTCATTTGTCTTCTTTAAATGAAGTCTAAAATGTGTTTATGTCTAAGGGTCACAAAATATGATGCTCCACATATTGCTGTTCTGGGGTAAATTTTATATATTAAATCGATTCATGTGCAAACTTTTTATATTTTTCCTAAAATATAGGCTGTGGTTTATTCTGAATCACAACTACTTATAAAGAAAGCAACTAATTATTTGTGCTTCTTGTTTATTTTCTCTAACCATTTTGATGTCCAAAGAGGATTTTTAGGAAATGTCATGAAATAATAGAGCATAACTGAGAAAAGATTCATGTTATGAAGGAAGAAATGTGTCTGTAACTTCCAGCCTGCTACTCTTGAATTCTAATTTTAACTCTGGAACTCAATCTTTGTATAAATCACTTGATCTCACTTTGATTGTTTCTCAATCTATTAAATAAGTGTAATACCAGGCACAGAATACTTTTATATTGATTGTCCATTGTATAAAGAGGTCACCAGTCACATCATGAACCAAGTGAATATGTTCATTAATATTACTGTTATTATTTATTGCAGTGATTTTCAGGCAGGTGACAGTAAAATTATTATTCTAATAAAATTGGTGTATTATCACAGCATTAGAAGGATGGAAGTAAAATTGAGGAAAGCACCATGTGGCTGGTTAATTGCTGTAGGCAGTATTGATGATACCATATTTGACTAGTTTCTTTTTTTAAGTTGATGTGTTAAAAATATTTCTCATGGTAAAAGTATAAGATAGCATCCTCACTGACAAACAATTAATGATCATATATTTAGAGACATTATGCTGGCGACATACTGAGATTTCACAGATATTCATAACTAAGCCATAGAAAAAGAATTATGGAGATATACCAGAATTTAGTACATTGTTAATACATTTGTAGTTTTTTACTTATGTAGTAACTTCATGCATAGATTAATAATATACCTATGAACACTGTACTTGGAAAAGAGGTAATGAGAGAAGTGTACTTTTAAATGTGTTATAAAAAAGGTTCATTAATAGATTTTTATGATCGGAAGGGACCTGTTCTGAATTTGAAAGAGGAAGAATCTGAGTGGTCATAAATCATGTTAAAATAAAAGGAACAAAACGCTGATATATGTGCAGAGTGTAATTATTTATTAAGACTAAAAATGGGTTTAGAGTTGATTCACTTGCCTTTTTTGTGACTCTTTTAATTATGTATTCAGATATTACATGTGCACATAGCATTTCTGTGCCAGACCAAGTCAAGGGTATGAAGAGCATATGTTGTTCTAGTACCCATAAATTTTTAATAAACTTGTAAATTTGTCTTTGTAAATTTGTTTTGGGAAAATTTGGAGACTTTCCCAGCTATTTTTGTTGTTAAACAGGTTTTTTTAAAAAATCGGTGTATGGATTACCTAGGTTTCTAAGGGTTTACATAACAGACATCATTACTCACCATGTTCATATTGAATAATATGTAAAATTATGTACTGATTCATTCTTCTTGTTTCTTTTTCCAAAATGAGAATACGCTTTTATTCTTGTTATGATAAATGCTTAATGCAAAAATTCAAGCAAAGCAGAAAAATATACAGAAGTATTAGCAATCACCTGATATACTATGACCTAAAGATTAACTAGTGTTAATATTGTGGCGAACATCCTTTCAGATAATTTTTCTGTGCTTAGATATATAAATATACAATCGTACATGAATGATTTCATACCATACATTCTCTTATATAACTGCTTTCTCACTCCCCAGTGTATTGAAGCCATCTTTGTATGCTAATGAATACAGCTTTTCATCCTAATTTTAAATGACACTGTACCCTTCTGTTGTGTGCGTACATTGAACTGAATATAAGTGTCTTCTCAGTGGATATTATTATTAGTGGATATTAGGATTTTTCTTATTTTTTACTAATATTAAAAGTGATGTGAACAATTTTGTTAACATTCATCTTTGTGAACTTGCCTAACAGAATAAATTATTAGAGCATGTTTTGCTGTGTTGTTTTGCACTTGAGAACCATTAAAGTTTATTTTTCAATTACTTAATTCTTGTTAAACAAGTATAACTACAAATTTTAAAACGCAAATGGTTAACTTTGTAGAGAATTAAAATGGGTCTTTCCTGTGTGTATCATAATTAATACATTTTAGTTTAAAAGTAAGGTTCTCTTTACTTGGAAATTTCTGAGATGTCATGAGAATAGCTCAGTCATTGACATGTAAGTTTATTTTTCCTAGAAGGTTTTAATGCTTTAATTCTACTCTCAAAATTATTTCACAAATCATTTCTTCAATTTCGTTTGCTTAACACTATTTAGGAGAAAGCGATTAGACTTTGGAATCAGGCAAACCTGTTTTCAAATAACTATTGGCTTTAACTGTCTTTGTGATTTGAGAAATTTACTTAAATCTCCAAGTCTCATTTTCTCATCTGTAAAATTTGTAAAACAAATCCACTGCCTTATAGGGTTTGTTTTAGAGATTAAAGGTAGCCAAGGTAAAGAGCTAGCACCTACCACTTAAGTTTTTGTAGGCTTATATGAAATTATGTATGTGAAATACTTAGTGCAGGCAAATAATTTTTTTGTTACTACTAGTATTTTTATTTTCATCAGCAGAATGAATCCACACTTAATATGAATTTATGTTTCACTTGTTTATTGTTCTATTATGCTTTCAAAGAAAAGATTCTTTGTCTATCCTTACATATAAAAAAATAAATTTATGATCAACACGAGCTAAGTAGTATACTTTACTGTCTTTTGATATATGATTGTATAACTACAACCTGCTCATCTAAAAGGAGCATGTGCCACAAAGAAAAGTTTTATTTACAAATGGGACGTGTGTATGTTTCTAAATCTTTGAATATCTTTCTTTCTAATCCTATCTTTTGATGTCCTTCCCTACAGCTGCCTTATTTAGACCCCTTTGTGCAAACCAGTGTGTGTGTGTGTGTGTCTGTCTGTAAAGCCAAGGGTGAGCACAGTCATACTGGGCTCCCCTCCAGCATAATATTAGTTCATATGCCCTTGTTTGTTTCATATGTCCTTTTCTTATCTCCAGTTTCAAAATAACGACCTGGGCTGCTTTATTTCTGGTTAAACCTGAGTGAATAGCACATATGGCATTAGTTTGCTTCTTGATAAACAGTAGTTCACTTATTCTAGATAATTTCCTGTCAACTTTTGAAAAATAATTTGTCAGTTTTGCAAAAATATATTTCTCAAGAAAACATTGGTTGTAGAGTAAATACTGTAAAAGCGTGCAACTGCAACATAGTAACATTGCTGTGTGGGGTGTCTTCTGTATCCTAAACCAATGATTCCTTAACATCTGCTTAGACCTTTCTGAACTCAATGGGTAGGAGCTTAAAGTTATTGCTATAACCCCAAGTCAGTCTGTGACCAGCCCTAATACATGTTTGGTTAAGATTACAGTTTTCCAGGTCCTTACTGCTTTGTTCCTTCCAGCCTTGGTGTTAGTTATACAAGGGCATTTACTGGGAGATGTGGTGAGTCTTCCTGTGTTCCCTTACTAGTTCTCCTTTTCCTTCACTTAGCTATTCAAGAGGGATTGCCTGCATTACTCTCGAGCAGGATTCAAGTCTCAGCTGTATCATTTATTGGGTATTTGTCACTTATGTACTGTGTATCTTAGGTACTCTCATTTGGGAAATGGGAATATTAATGAATACTAGTTTCCCTCATAGGGTTGTTTAAAAGATCAGATGAATTAATATAGGTGTCATTTTTTGTAAATTAAGTTCTGGGCATGTAATGAAAATGTTAGCTTTTACTGGGTGCTCATTTGTGGCAGGCACTGTTTTAAGGGTACTGTCTCATTGTATCCTCACAGTAACTGTGGAACAGCAATTTCCTCTATTTTTTGAAAAGTTGAAAGTAGTAATTGTAGATGATCCATTAAAGGTGGTTATGTAAGATGAGGCAGAACTTGAATTCGAAGTTGTTGGCCGTATCTACATCAAAAGATTAGTGGGGACCAGCCCCTTGGCCGAGTGGTTAAGTGCGCATGTTCTGCTTTGGCAGCCCAGGGTTTCACCAGTTTGAATCCTGGTTGCGGACATGGCACCACTAATCAAGCCATGCTGAGGCGGCATCCCACGTGCCACAGCTAGAAGGACCCACAACTGAAAAATATACAACTATGTACCGAGGGGCTTTGGAAGAAAAAGGAAAAAAAAATAAAATGTTTAAAAAGAAAAAAAAAGATCAGTGAGTGAATATGCATTTGTGTCTTATTTTTAAAGAAAATGTTTAGGGTATAGATGTATTCTTTCTTATGATTTCTCACTTTGATTATTTTCCCCATTAACTGAGACAGTACTCGTACTGTCAAATTAGAGGGCTTCTGTTGTAGTTCTGTCTCTCTATAGCTCCTTGCTTCGGCTGTCTCTAAGGGGACTCGGTCTAAGAAAGCAGGGCCATCCAGATTTTCTGCTGCACCCAGGCTGCTATCAAGTCATCATTCAGGGTTTTGAAGATGTTGAATTTTATGCCTCTTACTAGAGTTATCTAGCTATTGCCTTATGCTCTCTAGCCAGATTACTAGGGCAATCCCTAGTGCTGCAGATTAGCACTTCAGCATTTTGATGCTAAATACCAGTAGCAATTTTGTTACCTGAGTAACATGATGAAAAGGTCTTACTTTGTTGTTTAAGCAATTGAGAAAGAGAAGAGATAAAGCGTCATTATTTCACAAAATTGATGCTAGAGGCAATAGGCACACATTTCTCATATGGTTCAGATTTCCCTGTAATTCATACTGTGCCTTAGTTTTGTAACTAACCCGCTATATTGTCTCTATAGTGATACCACCATTAAAGGAATTGAGGTGACATTAGGAATGAAGAATATTTCAGATATTTTAAAGGCTGGTTCATGCTAGGATCAGTAAATCCAAAAGTGAAATTCCAGTAATAACAAGATTTTGAAGCAGCTTCAGAAGTCCTGTGCTTAGCCCCCCACAATGCATCTTTAGCATGCTTATTTATTTTGTGTGACTAGTTAGTGCAGGGTGTTGTTCAGTGTCTGAAAGGAAATTTATACTACAGAAGTCACGCTAAGGAGATCTGCTTTTTCATTTACATTCATATCCACTTATTTGTTTCTATCTGTAGTTCTCCACAGCTTCTGAATAAATTTAAATGTTTGCATAATAATACTTTGTTAGAATAATATCATTTATGACAGATGGCATAGTATAGTGGTTAAAAGCATGGACTTTGAAATCAGACTGTTTCCTGGCTCTACTACATATTACGTCTGTGATCATAGGCAAGTTTCTGGACTCATCAGTAACTTTGTTATCTTTTTGGTAAGATGGGAATAATAATGGTATCTATCTCATAGAATTTGCATGAAGATTAAGTGAATTCATGTGAGTAAAGCCTTTAGAATAAGATTTGGCACATAAAAATGTTAGTAGTTATTGTAATGGCAAAAGTTTGTGACTGGAACCCAAAAAACAGAAACAAAGTAATCTTTATTTTCTGGTTTATCAGAAATTACTTTCCTATCAGAGGATATTCAGATATAAGGAAAGAAGGAAAATTTTGATGAAGTTCATATTTTCTGTTGGCAAATATGATTGCTTTAAAAGAAAACTTTTTTTTGAATGGAATAAAGCATCATACCCAATGAAAAGAAATTGATATAGTGTGCCCAGCTTTGGATAGTTCCAATCAGTTCTGTAAAAATAAAGTGTTAAATTTGTGCTACCATGTAGCATTTGTAGTGTTATCATATGCACACTGTCCTTCCACTATGTGGAACTATTTTCAATTCCATGAACATGCTATTCTCTCTTACCATTTCCATTCATGTATACAAATTTCAGTGCAGAGGAAGCTCCCTGCTTTTCTCCTCTCCACTATTAAGCTGAAACGTTACCATGCTTTTTGACTGAAGCATTATTTCCATTGTAAATTCATTTGCAAATTTCCTTCCCAAGACAAATTAGGTGTCCTTCATGTTTGCTTCTCTGCATTCTGTAACCTCTTTTGAATATTTTATTAAAGCGCTTATCAAAATTTGATGATTAATTTTTGTCAGTGTCTTCCACTAAATTGTGAGCAGCTCAAATACAGAGACTATTTCTTATCTATCTTTGAATGCTTAATATTTGGTTTTAGACATATGGTTGGTGTTCAATAAAAGTTTGTTGAATTAATAAATGGTTTTGAATGAGAACCAAATCTTTGGTGACAGTCACATGGTAAACCTGTATTTAATGGTAAAGAATGAGAATTAATTGTTAATAATTATTCTTAAAAGGCAAAAATAAGGAAATGGACTGAAATCCAAGCTTTTACCTATTTGACATTAGTCATTCTGCTAGTTTCTTCCTCTTATGTATTTACTACTTTGGCGATAACTATTTGGTTTTGTCTTCTTTCTTTGTTTTTTTTCTTCCGAGGAAGATTCACCCTGAGATAACATCCATGCCAGTCTTCCTCTATTTTTTAGTGTGTGTGCCTCTAGCACACATGGCCACTGACAGAGTGGTGTAGGTCTGTGCCCAGGAACAACCTGGGCTGCCGAAGTGGAGCCTGCCTAACTTAACCACTAGGCAAACAGGCCTGACTCTTGTCTTCTTTCTTGTTTGTACTAGTCACTATGTCAAAAAGTGCCTGCCTCTCACTTAACCTGCTTACGGCAGCACTCTTTTTAGTTCTAAATGTTTTATTTTATTAATACTATTTATTTTTGTTTTATCAGATAACTAGAAATATAAAAGTTTCCCCCCGTTTTTTGCATACTCATTGTAATCAATGTGAAGTAGGTTCAGTGAGCTGATTTAAGGGCATTTGGCAAATTGGTTAGGAGGACTAGTGCTTGGAGGGCATGAAGACAGGAATGTGTCATTCACAGGATAAGAGGCCAGAGACCTGGGTGGACAGGATAAATATGTCAGTTAGGGAGTTTTCCCTGAGAGTTAGTTAAGAGACCAAGAATCTAATTATACAGAGGTCAGGACTATGTGAACAGGAGGTAAAAGTGATATCTAGAGTGCCAGCAAGGCTAGTGTGGTAGGGGTTATATGCCTTCATTGTTTAGGGGTATCTGACTTTTAAGTGAGAAGAGAATGCTGTTTGGGGGAGGCTGGCCTTGCGTAGCAATGAATTCTCATTAGAAATTGATAGAGCATATAAAGAGCAGAGCACTTTGGCTCTAGTAGTGGGATACTAGTTATGTTTATTGCACTGACACTACTAGGTTCAAGACTATTTGTTTTTGCCTATGAACAACCTAGTTTAACCTAGGCCTTACCCCAAAGCAAGAGACTAATGTTCAGATCTATTTAGTGAATATATTTGAGTAGTTTTCTGTGCCATTGGCGGAACAAATTAAACTTTCACTGGTTGAGTGCTTATACTTACACAGTATAGTGTGGGAGGATTATCAGCTAGTTTGTCTTATTGGTTTATTGGCAGCAGAAAACTCTTAAACTGAGTTTTCCCATGGAAACGATATCTTTTTTGAAATCCCAGAACTTTTACTAAAAAATTTATGAAGTGGGATGACAGTAAATTACTGAAGAATCATCAAAGCAAGTATGTTATTAATTGACAATTTATTGACTTCATCCCCCAAGCTAGTTTAAAGAAAGGGAGGGAGGGTTAGATTTCAAGCTACACTTTGAATGCTGTGTGAGGTCTGTTTGAGATATTTTGGTTAGGCTGTGATTAATTAACTCAACTAA
The DNA here is from genome assembly GCF_021613505.1 of Equus quagga. Taxonomy (NCBI): domain Eukaryota; kingdom Metazoa; phylum Chordata; class Mammalia; order Perissodactyla; family Equidae; genus Equus; species Equus quagga. Next base: position 38,497,465 of record NC_060282.1, on the reverse strand, counting down.
ACAAGTATTAGTATATGAGTAAAAAGTATACTTTCTTATGGATCTGTCAAAGAGGTACTAATGGATTCAGTACTGATAAAATTGTGAATCTGAATCTGGTTAACATCAAAGAGCATACAAAAATTCACCTGTCATCTTTAATGTTTTGATAAAGAGTGACACTAATTCAGGGTTCCATATATCTGTATGTATATGTCTATATATGTTTGTATTATTTATTTGACATCAGAGGTAATGGGATTAAGCTTTAAATTTCCTTTTTAACTATATTTGAAAATATTAACTTTTCAGTTAGTTCGGCTCTTTTAAAATATTAGTAATTACTATCCTTGGGCTTTACAGCTTGTGCAGTTATATAATTTTAGTGACACATGTAAAAGCAAAGAAAAGTTTTGAAACTTACTTCAAGTCCTCCTTAAGAAAGAGGTGCTTCCAGTTTATGAGCAAGAAGCTGTAATCCCCAGCTGGAAACTGTTTTTTTTTGCCTCATTTGAAAACTTTGTGTTTTTTTCTTCTTTGAAAGTATTGAGATACTGAATCCTTTTTGTTCTATTCCCTAAGTATAATTTCATTTGTTTTGTTAATTCTGAAAGCATTTCTATGCTAGTTCGTTGATTATTAGTTTTGTAATTTTCCATATCTTAACATCTCTGAAATTAGGAGTTCTTGCATAGTCAGTGATATCTTACAGTTGCTGATGGCCTGAATTGAGGTCAAGTTCTATCAGAGAGGATATCTGTTTGCTTCTGTTGCTCATCTGGTGTCACTAGAACTTGAGACTACCATAAGTTAAATTATCTGCTTGAGAATTTTTTGGACTTCATTGATAATGTGGATTCAGACGGCAAATCTAAATGAATATCAGCTGATGGTTCAAATTCCCAAAGATTTTTATTTGTTTCTATACCCAATGTAAAGCTTAAGTCAAACAAGTTACCTTTCTGCTTGGTGTGGCTTATTTCTTATTTCTCATTACACTGACAGCTTTGATGTATCAACTTTATGCAGGACTTTCCTATTAGACTTTTGTTTGGAATTTTTTTCTTATTTAGTGATACATTAAATAATTCTGAGTCTTATAACTAATAATGTCTTAGATATAATGAAATGTAGGGACAGTGATGTAACTGAAAAGCAACTGCATGTAGGCAACAGGAAGTGGTACATACCCTTGGAGCTACTTCACAGGTGGTATAGAATGGACTTTGTAGGGCCATCTTTTGTGGCTAAAAGTGGTAATGAATTCATCTGCTGTATTGCTTGCCATATTTATAAGGAAGACCTCTTTGACCATTATCCTAGATCTGATAGTCCAACATAGTGTTATATCTTGCATAATCATTTAGTGAGCAGCCCTTGACCTGAACTTTAGAAAAAGGTCTAGAGAAGCTGAAGCGTTCAGTTATTATATAACCAGTGGCATCTTTGTCTTATCTTTGAGGTGAGAGGTATTGGAGGGCTTGTTCACTATTAAAAAGGATTTGCAGTGGGGCAAGAATTATTCAACTCATTCTTTTAAAAGAGTTTTGTCATGAATCTAGGTGCATGCATCAAGGTACTGTGTAGTCCATACAGTACATAAGCTAGTAGAGGATACCTGTTTCCTATTTTCCAAACAACTATTGTGTTTTATGTTAGGAAAATTAGGTATCCTTGGAAAACTTGAATTAACAATTAACATTTTAAACCTTAATTTTAGTTTTCAAACTCAGATATTAAACTAATGCCATTGGATACCTGCTCTAATTTACTATCTTTGCAAATTAAGCCTTCTTTTTGTGAATTTTCCTATTGGATGGGAGTAATATTGACTCTATATACTGAATCAAAAAATGATAAGCAGAAAACATTTATAAAATGGTTGATGTATTGGATTATTCAGTTTGTGAACATACATGAACAAAGAATCAGTTATCATTCTTTGAACCAACATTCATTGAGCTTACTGGGAAATATAGTAAATAAAAGAGAGCTATTGATAAATAAATTTCAATGATAAAATATAGCCTCCAAATGGTACTTCTGGTGTAGCTATTCCTGTCCTGCATAGTAATCTTATTTTAAGACAAAGAAAAGAATAAACAAATTTGAATTTGTAGATTAAGGAACTTTAGTTCAATATAAGGAAATCCTGCCATCAAGAGTAACCTATATGAAAGTCTTCATGAGTAGAGTTGAATCTTATAATTGGGTTGGTTTCAGTTGTGTTATTTTAAGGCCAAGGATATAGCCTGGATAGTCTCACAGTTAGGGGCACAATGATATAGTGTAGTGGTTCTCAACCCTCTCAAATCTAGTGCTCCTCTCTAAAACATTTATTTTCTAATGGTCTTTTACTATCTCAATATGAAATTCATAGTTAATATACCTTTTTAAGCTGATTACTTATGAAGAAAGCAATCTAATGCCATAATCATAGTAAGGGAGAAATAAGAGGACAGAAATTTATAATAGAAACATATATTTTCAATATTTAGAGTGTAATTTGATGACTAGAAGACATGATGAAGTGCTCAGGTAAGACATTGAGCCTGCCACCTCTGCACAATTACCTATCTTGCCTGCTTACATGTCTGATAAATTGGCAGTGCAAATACTCAAATGCAGTATCCATGAGTGATGTGATTTTATGAAATGATAAATAGCTCTTGGTCAAATTCTCAATGATTCATAATATTTCTCCGATATTCTTAATAGCTAAATTTCTGGAACTTTGGGGTTTATTGAAGTGGGTGAAAACCACTGTGTGTTTAGATGTAAAATGGAGTTCGATTCTAGGTTCAAGTAGTTATGGACAAATTTTTCACTCCTGAATGTCTGGCAGGGTATTTGAAAATTGTGAAGGATGCAGAACCATTCTTTGTTGTGCGGGGACTGTTTTGAGTATTGAACAACTTTAACATTCTTAGTTGATGTCTAATGTCAGTAGTGTCACCTAATCATTGTGACAACCAGAAAGATGATTTCCAAAAATACCTCTAGAGGGTGGTGCAACTCTCATATAGAAGCTGCTGGTTCTAGGACAAAGAGCACAGGTGTAGGCAGGAGTCACAGTCTTGGGTTCAATTCTAAGTTCTTCTGCTTACTGACTTCTTATTGACCTTGTGATGTTGGGTAAGTTAGTTAACCTTTCATAGCCTCAGTTTCCTTTCTGTAAAACTGGGAAGATAATATTTTACAGACTTGTTGAGTAGATAAAATATTATTATATATTTTAGGTACCTGACACTTGCTTCATGTGGGATGGAACTCTTTTTTATTCACCGCTTTATTGTCCAATACTAGTAGGCATTTAATAAATACTTGCTTACTCTTACTATTATTTAACTCTTGTGTGTCACATTATGTTCCAATATTAAAAGTATGTGAGAGAGTGATTGCTTATTATAGAGACCAGGACTGTCATCTGTGTCTTTTCTCTCCTGTTTTGTAACTTGTGAATCTTAGCTGAGAATGCTAGCTCTTTAGGATTACGGCCTCCAATGTCCCAGAGAGTATTAAATTAGAAATATGATAGTTTTCTTTCTGTTTGAAAGAGACCTGTAGGATAAGGGTCTACATCAGTAAGCTGTTCCTTTCTCAGAATCCTAATGTTTTTCTTATTTATTTATGTTGTTTTGCTAATGTCAGGGTATTAGTTGGGATTGTGGTAAAAAACTAAGGACCTTCCTTCCCTTGTTAATCCTGATCTTTGTTAGATAGATTTTTAAAAATATAGCATCAATAATTTCTTCCTCTTTTTCAACTCTCTGTTTCCTCCTTCTGTGATTTTGGCCAACTAAAAAAGTTTACACTTTGTGTTTTCTCAGTAAATATTTGCTATCTTTGTCCTGTTATTTGACTTGTTTAACTTTCATCTTAGTCAATTCAAACCATTTACTAATAGACTAAGATAGAATAATTACTTCTGGCAATTTTAATGAGACTAATTACTTTGAAAATGTTGGAAGGGACCCCTAGTCTTCCTTTTTAAATTGCCATACAATTTATTTAAAAGAGGAAGCATTTAATTTGCAAATGCTGCTCTACATTTTATAGAATGGTGAATCTTAACAACTATTGAGGTTTTCCTCAAGTAAATGTTTATTAAAATTGCAACTCACCTAAATATATAATGATGATTATGAACAAAAATTTTTAAAGCAGTCACTTTGCTTTGACATTTACAGTGTGAAAAAGCTAAATTTTTCTGTTTTTTCTTCCTTTTATTCCACCAGCTCACCTTTAGGTCAAGCATTGCTGCTTTTGCAAATCTGCTTGCTCTTGGCCTTTGATTATTCAGAGTTTAAGTTTGGTTCTGAGCCAGTGAGTGCTGAAATCTTTAAAACTAAATAAATGTTTAGCATTCATGTGATTTAACAAATTGTCCTCTTTAAATAAACATTCAGTCACTTCCACGAGTAACTATTGTCGGTTACAGACTCCATTGTCAAAGTCTAATTCTGAAGCATTCTATAAAATTGCTGAAAACCTATCTGATTATAATTCAGATTGGTTCAGATGGTTTTAGGTTGTCTTAAAAACTGAAGATTCTTTTATGCACAATTTTTTGAATCTGCTTAAATAATTAAGATTGATGACTATGTTAATGACCATGTTTTTTTCTGTAAAAAGTTAAAAAAATTTTTTTAATCTATCTCTATTACACATATATCAGATAAACTTTTTCTTCATTTCCAGTGCTGAAATGGTAAATTTAAAATTTTCATTTGAAAGCATTTATAATTTTGTTTTACTTGCAAATAACTTTTTTTGTTTAGTAAGGTTATGGACCATTCATTTAACTTCTGTCATACAAGACATGTGATATGGGATAGCAAAAGGATTAAGACAGCCATAATACATAATTAATTTTATTCAATCTCATTTCTCCTCTTTTCAATGCAAGAGATTTCTAGACTTCTTAGATCTCTTTTGAATATGCAGGAAAGAAGGTGAGACTTTTGTATTCTTTGAGTTGCTGATCAAGAGTAAATTCCTAGGAAGCTCTCTTTGCCTTCTGTGTTACATTATTGTAGGAAGCCAAACAGGCTGCCCTCAAGTGTTGGAAAACACAATAAAATCAGGGCCTATTTGCCTGTGTCCAAAGACTGTGTGTTCCTTTAGTTGTGTGATTCTATGAGAGACCTGGTTGTTGGTTTCTTTGCTTTTGTCTTTATTTATAAAACTTTGTTCTTATCTTAGAGCCATTTGTTGTTACTGCTCTTTACTAATAGTATAGAGCAAAATAACTATCTTTTTTTGTGAGATGCTTGAGATCTCCTACACCACTAAAATGTATAGGTGCTCTATTAAAATATATTCAGTTAATAAGATCAAATTGAAGTGTTCAATTTAGAGTTTTAACTTGATCACTAGTGTTTTCACTTAATAAAGGTAACAGTTTATTCCTGAGGAGAGACTCTGTCTTTTGAGGTTTTGAGGACCCAAGACTATGCTGCTGCTGTTTATGTTGATCTGGATTTATAAATGTAAATTTGCATAAAAAAAGGTCTCCAAATCTTTACTGAAGAGAACAGAAGAGAACAATTAAAGTAAATTTTTAGGGCCTGGCCCCGTGGCCAAGTGGTTAAGTTCGCGCACTCTGCTGCAGGTGGCGCCGTGTTTCGTTGGTTCAAATTCTGGGCGCGGACATGGTACTGCTCATCAAACCACGCTGAGGCAGCGTCCCACATACCACAACTAGAAGGACCCACAATGAAGAATATACAACTATGTACTGGGGGACTTTGGGGAGAAAAAGGAGACCAAAAAAAAAAAAAAAATCTAAAGTAAATTTTTAATTTGAGGATTGGTCATGGTTTTTGGTCATATTAGTCTAGTGAACAATGATTACAATGTCTTAATTGAATTTTTAATATTAATCAATTTTCCTTTAAATTTGTTTTGTTTATGAAATTGAGAACATGAATGCTCATTTAATTCTTTGAATTGAGAATTTAATTTGAATGGAATCCACATTTGTGTCAAAGATTTGTGTATTTTTTACTGGAGGCAAGAAGCATAAATAGGCAAAGGCTTTTAGCTATTGGAAAAGTCCTATGTTGGTTCCTTTCCCTGTTCTGTTTGTTATCTGCATTTACAAAGGGATTTGGAGAAATTGGAATCTATTCAAAGAAAAGGAATAGTGATAATTATTAGGATGGTAATGAGGACATGTGGAAAACCTACAGCAATGGTTCTTAAACATTTTTGTCTTAATTCCTTGATAGTTCACACTGATGTTTGTTATCCTCTGCACCCTGTACTAAGTCACAAAGGTCATTAACATGACCTATAGAAATAATTTTTTTATCAGAAAAGGATGGAACAGAATCAGAGTACGAGTTAACTTTGCTTTAGGAAACTAGTGTTGGACAGTGTGTACTTGACCTGCTCTCATGTCAGTTCCCTAGACTATACAAATTATTTGTTTGGGTCCCTGCCTTTCCTATGCGTTTTTCTGGTAGAGACAGTTTCAGACCTGAAAAAGTGGTCATCCTCTCCAAGTCTTGATGACAGTTCTGAGAAAGTTTCTGAGAAAGCTGTATGCCTGGTACTCAGTAATTGTCCAGTAAATATTTAATGAGGGAGCTCTTTGGTAACTAACTCCAGCCCAGAATAGAATGTAGGTTTCAGGTTTCACTGGGATTAATTTCTGTTCATTTTGGCAGTCTGAGAGTAGTTAAAGTCTACTGTGAAGCTTCTTCAGAAGGTCTGTAGCATGGTCAACAAGAGAGTGTAAAGATATATTCAAGCATGGGCTGTTCTACTTAAGATCTTGCTTAGAACATAGTTATCTGACATGGTTTAAAATTGTCCTGAGAGCCAAATACTAGCAATGACAATAAGCATCAACTCAGATGGTTCATACTCTGTTGTTTCTGTTGGGCAAAGGATAAAGGAGTGCAGGTGGATGTGTTTAATGGGTGTATTTTCACTTATGTGTATGCCACAAACTGTCCGTTTCACTTTCTTTTTCCCTTTCCTACCCACCCTGACTTTCTTAACTCCGTGACTGTGCATGCAGAGATGAGATTTATTACTTATGATCTCCTTAGAGAGTGTAGAGAGTTTGAACAGTAACTCGTACTAAAGTTGGCAATTTTCTGTCTCTACAAAGGATAGAGGGAAGATAACTAGCAATTATTAAACATTTATTATTATTACTATTACTGAACATTTATTATAATTACTATTATCAGGCTCTGTGCTTAGTGCTTTTGTCTTACATCTTTTTAAAACAAGAATATCCCTATGAATAAAGAATTACTTGCTTTATTTTTACGTTGAGAAAACAAGCTTGGGAGGGTATTAACCATCTGAAAGACACATAGTTAGTAAGTGGCAGAACCAAGAATTGAGCCAGTATATTCATGTCTCCAAAGCTCTCTATGACATACTGTCTCAAGTTAGGTATCTGAATGGTTGGAAATGGTTATAATAGAGAGGTAAGTATAACTGTAAGCACAACTAAAAACTGACATAGGCTACCAGGTACACTTGAAATCATACTGCTGTACTCTCTCTCCCCCTTAGGTTGTAGTTCTAAATCATCAGCTTGTGTTGTGATTAATCTTGATTGCGCTCTGATGCAAATTTTGGCCTTTATTTGACTTACAACCTGCTTTATAGAGTTAGTGATTTATTGAATATCTTGGAAGCAAGTCCTTGACAGGCAGTATTTCAAGGTGAAATTGCTGTGTGAGGATTTGGTTAACCTGACATTTTGTGGTTTCGCCTCATAAAACTGGCAAAGGACTCCCAGCATGGAATGTTAATGGGGTGAAGTAATGAGTGCAGGCTGGAAGACAAGCAACCAGACATGAGCAATCCTATAGTTCGTACTCCATGATTCTTGGGGGAGGTCCTTGTAGACAGTAGGAGACTAAAAGACAAAAGCAGTAGGAGATCTTTTAACTCAGCAGTTGATCAAACCGTTTTTCTGAAATTTAGGCTTAGAAACCAAGCATCAGTATGAACATGGGAAAGTTATTAAAGTTAAGCAAGTATAATCTCTCATGATAATTTTTTACTTTCTCAAGCTGTTGAAGTAAATAATTATTGAGTGCCTTCTCTTTTAACCAAATATTAGCCTTTTTATTCCATTCAGTTTTTAAGTACTGCCTATTTCACTTGTATATCTCAATCTGTCAATAAGATAACTAATTTAATTTAGTGTTAGTTGTGCGGATTTTATTTCACTGGACCAAAGTGATACACGGTTCTCTTTTCCATTTAATTTTATTTTAAAACTGTGTTCTGCAGAGCCCAAAGGTTTTTTAGAGTTGCCATTAGGGTGGGTTTCTGGACTCTCATTTCTAGCTTCCATAAGAGCAACTTTTTTTTTCTGATTTGTTTGTTGGACTACCCTGAAAGATTCTGTTTGAAAAATCGGTTCTGCTCCTAAGAAAGTTTTAAAGCTATATATTCAGCTGCTATTTAATTTGAAAGCGTATTAGTTTTAAAATATATTTTCAGTTTTTCTGCTCATGTATTTCCAGTGATGAGCAAAAGGGTGTAGATTACCTTGAATCTTTTATTCTAAAGAAGAGAAATGGTTGTTTATAGGTTGAGGGGAATTTTTGAAACTTGTTACCATAATATAATCAGTTTTGTAGAATTATCTCTAGTTGCAGAGATTATAAGTGGTTTTAAAAATAATTGTTTTCTTATGTTTTGATATTTTACATTTAATTAAAGACTTTCTCCCTCCACTAGATAAGCTATTAAGATATCAAATCTGAAACATTGTTTTAACCATTCTCATTTTCATTTAGGTCCTGAACATGTAAACTAGTATTGTTCTTCTCAAATGGCTAATGACATATGTTTTATCTGTTCTCTCCTTTACTGCTTATTTAATTAGTCAACAGGTCTTAAATTTTTTTTAAGTTTCTTTTAAATTTATCTCTTGCTGTTTATTCCCACCTCCCATATTTTAGACTAGATGGGCAGCATTAATCACAGAATGGTTTGGATAGTTTGAATGTTCTCTTGTTAATTTTGCCTTCTTTCTTATTTTATGCTGTATAAATTGCCAAATGATTTTGTGTGAAACCCCACAGAGATTCCCTATTGTCTATCAGATGAAATCCAAATATTTCAGTCTTTGCAACTGCTCATGTATTATCTAATGTAGTGAAATAAACTGTTTAACTACTTTGTTTGTTCTTCAAAATATTACCTTCTAGGCTAAAAAGTATTGACACTTTAGCCTACCTCTCAAAGGCAGTTTCGTAAAATTTATTGTTAAGAGAAACCTTAACAGAGTAATTCTGATCTGTCTGTCTGTATGGCTCAGGTTAAAATTTCAATCAACATAAATCTGCTATCTTGAGGGTGAGGGAGAGTTGTGATTGAGTTCTCTTAACAGCATGATTTTACATGATTGGCAAGGACCTAATCAAGATGTTAGTTCCTCATCGAGAAAGGGTTGCTTTTGGTAGGAAACAGGTCTATCGACTTTGAAGTATCAGCCAATTTCCTGGTTAGGTCTTTATACCAATGCCTATCAACTCTTATAATACTTTTTATATTATCCCTCTGTATCTACTTTCAAATATTTAAATCATGCGTTCTTTTCAAGGTCTTTCTATCTCAACAAAAATAATATTTTCTTTATTTGGATTTTTTGCCCTCATTAAATTATTTATTTGTTCCCCATAGGAAATGGCTTTTGGGGGCCATTACTGTATGTTTCCATAGTTGTACCTTAATGACTGGTTTAATTATTTATCTTTGCCACTTGTTTATTATAAACAAAAAATACATCTTACTCTGGGGCCGGCCCAGAGCTAGCACTGCTTGTCAAACCACACTGTGGTGGCATCCCACATAAAATAGAGGAAGATTGGCACAGATGTTAGCTCAGTGACAGTCTTCCTCAAGCAAATAAAAGAGGAAGATTAGCAAGAGATGTTAGCTCAGGGCCAGTCTTCCTCACACACACCCACACACATACACTCACACACAAATATGTGTATCTACATCTTACTCATCACTTTTCCTTCTCATCCATTCTCTTCTGGGATCCCTTTTATCCTGTGCATCTAGAATAATAATTATGTACCACATCTCGAAGAATTGAGAAAATAATTACCCAAGTCATTTTCTGTGTTTTATGGTTCAAATGAGGAACCCTGGTTGAAAAGACTACATGTTTCCTGACATATGTAACAGGTACTCAGTATATAAATTCGATGAATAAACTTGTGTTATTCACGTTTAATGTTTGAGATGTATATCTTGTTTCCAACTAGCTTCTAAGCTTCACGAGAGGTAAGACAATGTCTTCTTCTGGTATGTGAATGTTTCCAGTTGTTGAGTAAGTAAATAGTTTATGATAAACTTAAATAATTTGGAATAAGGCAGAATTTCTTTCTACCCCATTGGTTAAGATTAGACTGTGAAAGTAATTTTGCTCAAAATGGAAGTTGACAGTTTGACAAAAATATTACTTGTAAGAGTTGAAAAAGAACTTAAGATATTAAAATTTTCTGATATGCAATACATTCTGATTAGTGGACATCTCGAAAGTATAGTACAATTAAATTATATACAAATAAATGCCTAAGGCTTTACTCTTCTGTGGCCAGAATCTTAAGATTACAAAGAGAAGAACAAATAGGATAAAAATTAAGCTGCTTTTAGCCATGTGTTAAAGTGTTAAGATGGTTAAAACGAAGATTCAGATGGATGTGTTAGAAATTCATGTATTTCAAAAGGTTTGTTTTGAATGTATGGAGAGAGTGATTTCATCAGCAGCCAGATTTAAAACTACATGTTGCAGTAATTAAAAAATATTTTTATGGGCTCCTCCCCATATTTATAATTAAATTTCATGTATTTATTATTCTCTTTAAAATATATCATTTATCATATTTAATTTATAGCATCTTTTGTCAATTCTGAGGTACATTTTTCCCCCCAGTTTTAACGTTTCTGAAATTAGCCTGCATCTTAAAATAAATGGCCTTTTGCTACTACTCTTGGCCTTAGCTGAAGTCCTGATCTTAGAGAGAGAGTTCATGTTTGCTTCTGCCAGTCATCTCAGATACCATCAACCTGACACCATTTTGAATTAAGTTATCTGTTAGATGATATTTGGACTTTACTGTTAGTGTGAATTTACACTGCCTTAACTGTGTGAGTATTGAGTTGTAGTTTAAATTCTTTTGGGAGGTTTTGTCCCCCACCTTTCACCCAGGGCAAAGGTTAATTCATGAGTTTTGTTGCTATTCCCATCAACCAGAAGGGCTTATTTGTCTTTAATCTTACACAAAGGTATACTTCTGGGGTGTTCCAATTCTATGCACATATGAAGTAATGTTATACTTGATGGTGTCTTTTTTTTCACTGAGGAATCTCCACCCTGTGCTAACATCTGTGCTAATCTTCCTCTATTTTTGGTATGTGGGCCACCAGCAAAGCATGGCCACTAACAGACTGGTGTAGGTCCATACCTAGGACCAAACCCTGGCTGCCAAAGTGGAGCATGCTGAACTTAACCACTAGGCCACTGGGGCTGGCCCCTGCTAGTGTCTTTAATAAGAAGCAATACAGCATTATAATCAACACAATTGGGTAAAATGGCAACAGTGTGAAATTGAGTCAGCCCAATTCAATTTGAATTTTGAAGTTTGTCAGTCACTAAAAATGCAAATATTATTAAAGAATAGTGATCTTTTTATTTGGGATTTCTCTTTCAAGATGGAAATTGGTGGAGTCTTTAAACTTGATGTATTAACTGTATCCTTAGTTATAAAAAGTAATATTTTCTCAATTATTTGAAATAGCTCATGTTTTCCAGATAAATTTTGCTTTAGTAGCTTTAATAATTTTCTTACAAAGTCTTAATTTTTTTAAGAACCATTACCTCGAATATAAGAAACTTCTGTTAATTTAAATTAACATCATGTGTATGCTAGATAGACAGAAACAGATACTGTTTTCTTTCTGTGGAATAAAAACTTCTTTCATTCAGTGTGATTGGGACATCTTAGGCCTCATACCCACCTTTGAATCAGGAACAATTGCCATGAAATGCTGTATATTGATTGGCTTTAGTTCTGGTTCTTGAACCAGTCGAGGGGGATGGAATTACCATGACAAGCTTGGACTTGGAGTGGAGGTTGCACTAACTTTTTGGTTTCTGAATAAAGGGGATTCTATTCAGAAGGAAGAAGAGGAGAGTGGCTACTGGAGAGGAACCAGGGATCCTGTAAAGGGTTCAATACTTATATAAACACTTTGTTTCACTGCCTTAAATTTCTTTGAAGAAATTACCATCTTCTAGATAATATTAAACACTCTTAGTTGATATGGACTTTTCTTTTAATTGTGTCTCTTGCTGTGGTATAATTTCTTTTTTAAAATTTTTTCCTTTTTCTCCCCAAAGCCCCCTGGTACATAGTGTATATTCTTAGTTGTGGGTCCTTCTAGTTGTGGCATATGGGATGCCGCCTCAGCATAGCCTGATGAGCGGTGCCGTGTCTGTGCCCAGGATTCGAACCGGCAAAACCCTGGGCCGCTGCAGGAGAGCACGCGAACTTAACCATTCAGCCATGGGGCTGGCCCCCTCGCTGTGGTGTAATATCAGTACTGAACCTTTCTATTTTGATTTTGTTGATCCTAAATACATGTTGAGCTTCACATACTATAAATTAAGTTGGTATAAATATGTTTTAAAGATTGGCTGATAAATTTGTATCTTCTGTAATAGTAGTAGACCCCTTGAGAAATAAAGAGGAACAAAAAAGTCATGGCTGTGTTTATTTTTGATTTCCTCCCCTATTTTATGAAAGAGACATATCAAACTTTTTAGAAACTTGGTGGTTAGACTGTTTACATAAGTAGGGTCTTACAGTGTATACTTAATCTTTTCATAAAGTGTCAGTTTATTACACTCACTACAGTTTCACCTTAAAATACTGCGTGTCGTGGACTTACTTCCAAGATAGTCAATAAATCACTAACTCTCTAAAGCAGGTTGCAAGTCAAGTAAAGGCAAAAATTTGCATCAGAGCGCAATCAAGATTAATCACAACACAAGTGAGAAGCAAGAGGAAAGAGAGAAAGACAGTCAGCACACTGAGGATAGAATGCAAGCAAGACAGATCAAACTACCTGCGTCCTGCTGCATGCAATGTTTATGTTTCTCTCCCCTCGTCCTTACAGATTACTGATTTACTATGTATATTTAATACTTTTTTGAATCCTACGTATGTTTCATAAGCTGCTTGCTTACTCACACTTTGTGAATTCTACCTGTATCTCATAAGATATTAGTTAATTTACTGTCTGTGGTTAACACTTCTTATGAGTTTTATCCATCCTGTTTTTCTTGATTTATATTGAATATTCTCAAAGAATACAAAAATGCATCTTGAAGAAATTCTGTATCAGTCAAGGTTTAGTCAGAGAAGCAGACCACTAGGAGATATACATGTAAGAGTTTTATTATAGAGATTTCTTCATACTCAGTTGTGGGAGTTGTTTCTTCTGTGTTTGGTAGTGTTATTTGAAGTTAGCAAGGCAGAAAGTCAAGAAGGGAAGATGGACATGAAGTGAGGGGGGAAGCAAGGCCAAACGGGAACCTGTGAGGGTTAGTGGAACTTGGTCTCACACTATTTCCAACTTTGATGATGTAGGTATCTCGTGAGAGAATATAGCATCCTTCATCACAAAGCTAACAATGAATAATGCTCCAGACTCAGGAGTCAGAAAAGCCGAAGGAGATTTGGCAAAAGCAGGTGTTGCTACGAGGCTGGCTGCTACTTGTGTCAACTAGGTGGGCCAGCAGATAAGCAGCAACATGCATGAACGGCAGTATCACCTCATACCATGCTGACATTCTGGGTATGAAAAGAATATGGCTGCTACTCCACTTCCACCTTCCAAGTCTTGCTGAAAACATCTTTGGTAGCCAACGCCAACTTTGAGCTGTCCAGAGAAGAGAATTTTAAGAAATATAGTTCTAGCTTAGGTTGACATAGATCCACCAAATGTTCTACTTGAAATTAAATTTTTCTAAATTGATTCAGTTCTTTTTTGAACAACAACAAGTAGTTATTATTGAGCACTACTGTGTTCCAGACACCATCCCATGCTTTTTGCATATGTTGGATTATTTAAATATCACAACTATCCTGTGAGGTATGCCCACTCTTCTTTTTTTTCAGATGAGAAAACTATGGCACATAGAAGCTAATTAACTTACCTGAGGTCAAATTATAGCTAGTCAGTTATGGATAAATACTTTAATCTAGGAAGTTTAATAGCAGTGCTCATGCTTTTAACCAGATACAAATCCCAAACAGAGGAGGGAACACAGCAGTGAGAATGGATTGGTATACAGTAAACCAAGTGGTCATTGTTAGGTAATCTAGAACCTCTGAAGGGTGGAGGGAAGGAAGTCCAAAATAAACAATCCAGTGGAATGGCACTGGTGGGGTGGTAGGTTACTGCAAAGGATTTACTACCTTTGCCATTCTGTTTAATTAATAGGTTAGGTTGCTCCTGACTTAAAATTACAGTCTCTATTTTGTCACTTTGAGTACTCCTTGGCTTATCATTGTGTGTGCCTAGGAGTTTAAATACCCTCCTTTGAGAGGATCAGCTCAGGATGATTTCTAACAGTTTGGCTGTTCTTGGATTGTAGGACTTTTCTACTTGTGAAGTATTACCTTAACAGTTTTTATGTGAAACATAGTGAAATTTTAATTCTTGGCATTTTTTGAGAGGTCTAAACCCTGTATTTTCATTTTGGGCATATTGTTTTAAACATTCATTTCAATAAGCATTACTTAAGGAACTACTGTGAATTAGAATGTATGCTATTTCCATGCATGTGTTTTAGTAAAATGAACAACTAGTTTTGAAAAGATATATTTTTAAGGTATTCTGGAAGGACAGTATGATCTCTATATATATCTTGTTTGACAAAATCACCTTACAGAATGCTGATCAAAACTTTATGTCTGTATTTTTTGCTGTGACATCCAGTGCGTGTTGTCAGTGGTCCAAGGAAATCCATGTACTTTAAGGGGGGAAACTCTATTAGTTTCAGATTATAAATAAAATTGATCTTTTTGCAGTGTTACTGCCAATTTCAGTTTTAAAGCAACTTCTTTCTTTCTGAGCCATCAGCTGCAGTAGATTACGTTAAACATAACCACTAAGCATTCTCAGTGATTTTTGCCTTCCTGTTCTGTGCCATGACAATACTCCCTCTGGGATTTCACTGAATAGTCTTTCTTATCATCTTGTCAGATTCTGATAACAAACTACAACACAGAAATTCTAACAGTAAATAATTTACTAACCTTCAGTGTTCCTTTAGAGCAAAACATTTTTTTTGACAGCGGCTCTAATGACATTTTGGACCTTTTGTAGGGGACTGTCCTGTGCATTTTAGGATGTTTTGCAGCATCCTTCATCTGCACCCATCAGACACCAGTAGTACCCTCCAAGTTGTGACAACCAAAAATGTTTCCAGGTAATGCCAAAAAAATCACCTCCGTTTGAGAACCACTTCTTTAGTGTGTATGTTTTATTCTGTAATTTATGTTAACCCATTAAGAGATGCCTGTTTAGAAGAGTTTCCCTAGGATTTTAGAAAAGAGTTTAAAATATGAACATATTATTTGGAGTAGTTTCTTGGGGCTACTTTTTCAGAATGCACTGTATTAGAATTGTTTTATAAAAGTCAAAGTACCCCTTATCAAAACTTTTTGGTCACATTGGAATACTAAACAATAAGAGTATTGCCCTCATTATTGTATTATTATTGCCATTCATAGAAAATATGAAGTCCTAGTCAGGGACCAGTTACGGCATTTGTGTGTATGTTTAATCAACTTCTTAATTTGAAGCTGGGGCTTTGGAAGAGAAAGAAGAATTAAATTTGGGGAATTTAATCAAGTACTGAGTAAACAAAGTCAAAGAATAGTATTGCACTTTGTGAGCGTCACTTAAAATACTTATTTCTTACCCCTGGACACAAGCATTATTCCTCCTGTTGCCTTTTCCTCTTTCTACCCTTACCCCTACCCTCAGTCTGAATTAATTGTACGTCTTAAGTGTTTTCTCCTTTGTCCCTGCATTGAGTGCTGGGTTGAACAGTGAAGGAGTTAGAAGGAAATCACAGTGGTATGAGGGGCTACCTTAAGAAGTTAATTGACCTAGTCATTGTCCCCAAATAGGACTGAGACCATCACTATCTTGTTTTTTAGTGGCTTTCAGAGAGTCTCCAAGTTCCCATGGTAACTTTCTTTTAGTATCTAAAAGCCATTAGTCAAAAATTTATTCTTTTTCCCCCTTGTATTAAAGCAATTTAGGACTATTTAGTCCTGTATTGAATTAAAGTATTTGGTGGAGTTCATTCTCTTAAAGAAGATTCATATTATTCCTGGTAAAGATTGTTGCAATTACTTTTCAGCTTTCATTCTCATATATATTAAAAATGCTCCTTCAGATTCTTTAATCATAGATTATTTTACTGCACATCCACTGTACTTCCTCTAATGTTTTTAATATTGTTTCGGAATAAGGATAGATGTTTCCACTAAACTCTTATTTATGTAGTTTGTGACAGGGGATAAGGCCAACAGAAGAAAAATTAAACTTAAGTGAAAAGTGCTAACAATTTACTTAGCTGTTTTTTGGTCATGGATTAGTTCTGTAAAGTGCCCTGAAAACCTTACTTCAGGGATCAACTTTGTTCATTTTTTCCTCAGTTTTATTGAGAAATAATTGACTTACATCACTGTATAAGTTTAAGGCATGCAGCATGATAGTTTGATTTACATATATTGTGGAATGATTACAATAGGATGTTGGTTGAACCTATTGTAGTGATCAACTTTGTTCATTTTAAGCAGCGATTTTTACCATTGCATTGCAAGCTAGTCATTTACCACAGAAATTACAACAATGGGTGCTAAATAACAATAGAACTGTCAGACTATGTAGCAACATTATTTGTGGCCTAATTCTAGAATCTTGCAGTTTACAGCTATAGGGCCGCTAAGATTTATGAGGAACTTCTCTGTTTGAATAGATTTATGCTCTCATTAGCATAAATGGCACTAGTAGTTATATTGAAATATGAATTTTAAAATTCTGAATTGCTAAAAGTGGTACTTTGCTAGAAAATTAAGAAATAAAATCTGTAAGAGTTGATTATGTTATTAACATATAAAACATCTGGATTGTATTTGTGCGTTTTTGTACAAATCCAACACAAAGTTCTTAATGCCTTTTGACTTTAGTGAACTTTGTTTTATGTAGATTAAATTGTTTAATTTAAGGATGGAAATGAACTATGAAAGCTGCTATAGAAATAATGTAATTTTATTTAAAGTATTGCATGTGTACATGAGGCAGAAGAATACATTGAGTGATCTTATGACATTTTTATAGGTGATTGACAAGAAATTGTCAATGTTTGAGCTCACCACAAGGGTAACTTTAACAATTTAGGGGACAGGAATAATTAACACAGTATATGTAGTTTAAATTCCATTTTATTTAAGGGTTTTTTTTTTATTTAAAATGATTTTTTTAAGGCAAAAAAAGTTAACATCCTAAAGCCTATGTGAGATTTTTGTTAAGTCATCTTAGAAATAATTTTGAGCTAAGAAGCTATATACTTTTCCTTGTGCTCTACAATTAGGTAATTAAAAGGCAAAATTAGAATATCTTACCCTTTTTTCCTGATTCTTTTGCTAACAAGTCTTCATTTATGTATTTCTTACTACATTTTGACCCCTTTGGGAGGACTAAACAAAAACAGTGATTATTAAGTATTTGAAACCTAATTTCACAGTCATTTTTTAGAAGTTTGGAGATCTTTATAGTAGCATTTTGACAACTCCAACAAACAACCTATATTAGAATGGAGCTTTGTTTCTTGTCCGTTAACAAAGTTCTAAATTTAATTGAGTTTCAACAACGTTGATAAATCAAGTGGAAGAAATTTGTCCCATCTTATATTTTGACATATAAAATTATGTGAAACTCAACGTAAAGACTCATTGGATCACTTAAATAATAGCCTGTGACTTACCCTTTTTCTAGTATTGTATTATGATTCACAGAGGAAATGGCTAAATTTTAAACCTGAGATGATTGGATTAAAAGATTATTTTAACAAGTCTCAAATATTTGCAAGGAAATAGACAAATCAGAAATCAGTAAGGTTAAGATTTACAGGTACCTCATTAGTCTTTTCATAAAATGGCTATTTCATGCAAGAAAGGGAACTTTTTACCGATGTGGTTTTGTGATGTAACACTCCCACCAACAATGTATGAGAGTTACAGTTGTTACATTTATATCATTGTCAATATTTGGTGTAATCATTTTGACTTTATCTGTTCTAGTAATCGAAAAATGGTATGTCATTCTGATTTTAACTTGTTTTAATCTGATAACTAATAATATTAATCTTTCACGTACTTTTTGGCATTTGATACCTTCTTTTGTGAAATGTTTGTTCTAGTCTTTTGCCTGTTTTATATTGGTAGTTTGTCTTTTTATTGAGTTGTAAGAGTTCCTTATATGTTCTGGATATGTCAGATATATGTGTGGAAAAACTTTTTCCTAGTCTGGCCTTGTTTTTTATTTTCATAAGTGTTAAAATTTTGATGAACTCAGATATATCAGTATTTTAAATAATTAGTGCTGTTTGTGCTTTAGATTTTCTAAGAAATCTATGATAGTCTTCTATAATTTCCTCTAAAATTTTCTAGGTTAGCTTTTATTTTTGGGTCCATGATTTTTTTTTTTTTTGAGGAAGTTTAGCCCTGAGCTAACATCTGCTGCCAGTCCTTAGCTTTTTGCTGAGGAAGACTGGCCCTGAGCTAACATCCTTGCCCATCTTCCTCTACTTTATATGTGGGACGCCTACCACAGCATGGCTTGCCACATGGTGCCATGTCCACACCCGGGATCTGAACTGGTGAACCCTGGGCCGCCAAAGTGGAACGTGCACACTTAACCGCTGCACCACTGGGCCGGCTCCTATGACACATCTTAAAGTGATTTTTATGAATAGTGTTTAGTAGGGATCAAGGTTTGGGATTTTTTTCCCCCCATTTGTTTAACCAGTTGTTAAAGCACCATTTGTTGAAAAAACTTCTTTTTTTCCTCACTGAGTTGCATTGGCATCTTTGTTGAGAATCAGTTGACATTATATTTGTGGATCTGTTTCTGTAATGTCTATTCTGTTTCATGATTTATCTATGTTTATACCAGTATTCTTGGTCTTGTTTGCTGTAGCTGTATCCTGAATCTTGAAATCAGATAGTGTGAGTCCTCTAACTTTGTCCTTTTTGAAGATTGTTTTGGTTATTCTAAGTTCTTTGTTTGCTATGTAAATTTGAGAGTCAACTTGTCAGTTTCTGTTTAAAACACTGTTAGATTTTGATTGGGATTTCACTGAATCTGTAGATGAACTTGGGGAGAAACTGACACCTTGACAATATTGAGTCTTTCATCCCTGAATGTAGTATCTCTCTCCATTTATTTAGGTCTTTAGTTTTCCTCAGTAGGTTTTCTACTTATTTCTTGCCTGACTACATTGTATTTTCTTCCTCTCCTAATTGTTTATTTCATAATCTGTTAGAGCACCTACAGAATATTTTTCTATTAGGATATACTTGTATTTCAAATTTATAATTATATTTAGTGAAAAAAAGATTTCGGTTACAAGAATTGATAGTTTTGAAGATATGATTCATGTGTTAAAAAATACCTATTCTATGTACTTTATATTTAAGCTTTTTATTTTGCTTAGAATATAAAAATGAGGTTGGGGGCCGGCTCCATGGCTGAGTGGTTAAGTTCGCTCGCTCTGCTGCGGTGGCCCAGGGTTCGGATCCTGGGCGCAGACATGGCACAGCTCGTCAGGCCACGTTGGGGCGGCGTCCCACATCCCACAACTAGAAGGACGTGCAACTAAGATATACAACTGTGTACGGGGGAGGGGGGGGGGGGGGTTGGGGAGATAAAAGCAGAAAAAAAAAAGATTGGCAACAGTTGTTACCCCAGGTGCCAGTCTTTGGGGGAGAAAAAAAAAAGGGAAGATTGGCAACAGTTGTTAGCCCAGGTGCCAATCTTTAAAAAACAAAAAAAAAATGAGGTCAAATTTAGAGCTAGTAAATGAAAATAATAACATGCCAAATTATTTTGTTACCTTATGATATTTATAGTTTCCCATGGAAACATTATTTTGAAATCCAATGTCTCCTGATAATGATTTTCAAACTTCTGTATTGCAGAATTTTATCATTTTTGAAGGTCTGGTGTTCCATTACTTTGTAACAATTGATCTAGATTGTTACCATGATAGCATTTTAATACCTTTGATTAATAATGAGACCCATGACCAGAAAACATATATTATTCTACTCTATCTGTAATAGATCAATGGTTATTCCTTTTTCTTTTCATTATGAAATATATCAGACATACAAAGAGAGAATAATATATTGCGTATCCCAGCTTTAAATCAAAATCATTACAAATATATTTTAAGCCTCCGTTTTCTCTCTTCTAGTCATATTCTTCTCCCTCTCTACCATATCAGAGTTGGCCATTGTTCTAAAGTTAGTGATCATTGTTCCTGTCCCGTCATATAACTTTATACTTTTAATATATATATGTATCATTTAAAAAATATTTGTTTCATATTGTTTTGCATGTTTTGATTTGTTTGTTTTTGCTTTTTGAAAATTGCCCTCTTTATTCAATAAGTTTTTATTCCTTTAACTCTTGTTTGATCATTTAACTGCCATGTAGTAATCTCTTTTATGAATACACAGTTTATTTTCTTGCCATGGTTCTCGTGCCTGATCATGACACATCTGATGCCATATTTCTTGTAGTAGTGGGGAGTGTCAGGTAGAGGACAAAGCTCCTGGGTGACGATGTTGCACATGGAGTTAGCCTTGTTCTTTTTTGATGTTGATGGCACCAGTAAGCAGACTGTTAGAGATGTTGTCCAGGTGTCCGCAGAAGAGCCAGGTACTGGCGGTCAAGATGTGGTCGGAGGTATACCGTCCTTTCACCTTTTTTTTTTTTTTTTTGCCAAGGAAGATTAGCCCTGAGCTAACATCTGTGCCAGTCTTCCTCTGCTTTATATGTAGGTTGATGCCATGGTGTGGCTGATGAGTGATGTGGGTTGGCACCCGGGATCCGAACCCACGAACCCAAGCTGCCAAAGTGGAATGTGCTGAATTTAACGACTTCACCACAGGGCCAGCCCCTGTGCTTTGACCTTTATAAGGATCTATAGGTCATCCAGGTCTTTGCCATCCACTTGTCAAAAGGCTCTAGGAGCTGCATGCCCTGGCTGGTGGGGCTCACATCCACCCCCTGCCCACTGCTGTCCTTGAGGAGAGGGTGCTGGTAGATGGCCTTCCCCAGGGTTGAACTCCACTAAGGGAAGCTCATCTGCATCTAGAGCCTCCAGCTTGAACTTCTTGCCATTCTTTCCTGTCTGGAAGTCAGTCTCCGGAGGGCACCAGGAATAGCCAGGTTTGTGACAGTCTCTGGGGATGTGATGAAGGTATAGATCTTAGGCTTCATATTGTTGTGGCCTGTGAAGTTCTTGTTGTAGGAGGTGACGATTGTGTTCTTCTCCCTCTCGTTGATGTCCTTTCTGTTCTACCAGCCAATATGGTGGCCACAGGCGTTGGCTTAGACAGTGCTACCCACATCCTGCTCAATAGTGGTGTAGATCTGCTCAGATCCCAGTGCAGTGGTGAACTGGGACGTTAACTTGAGCCTGTGAGCCAGCCCTGCTTGGCCACACAGGCTGAACACCCCATGTCCTTATAGCTTGAGTTGGTGCAGCTGCTGGTCAGACCTCTTGGATGTCCAGAGGCTATTCGTCCTTCTCTGTCACAGTATCCACTTCTGCTCTAGAGTGGGCCAGTCAGGATAAAGGGCTCATTAACATGCTGCTTCATCTTATTGAGGTTAATTTCAATCAGTTGGTTATAATGGCAGCCAGGTTCAGGATCACCGCAATTTTGATTTTATATGCCAAATTGGCCATGTCTCTTTGCCTGGTCTTCCTCAGATATTTCCTCATTCTGTGCTTGTAAAAGAACACTGATGACCCCAATTTCTGTGCCCATGTTGCAAATTGTCATCATGGCAGTGTGGGAGACGGAGTCTACACCGGGCCCATAGAACTCCAAATAGCATTCATACTGCTTTTTACAGCAAGGATGCCTGCCACTTTCAGGATCACATGTGTGGGTGAGGTCTAGACAGAGTGTACCCATCAGCTTCACACTAGTCACCTTGGGGAATTTAACTTCTCAGGAATCCCAAACTTGCCATCCACAGCTTCAGCACCCCCAATTCCAATGCAGATGCCCTGCAGGCCACACTATTGGAGATGTGAGAGTAAGTGCTAATCAGAAGAATCCCAGGCTATGCATAGTTTTCCAAAATGATAAGGTGAATGATTCCAGATCCAGGCCTCCAGAAGCCCATGCTATACTTGGAAGCTTCACTTGCCAGGAAGTTAGACACTTTGGCCTGACATAGATCCTTCTCTCCCTTAAGCTGGGCCTTGATCACATGGTTACAGTGGATGGTAGATGGCATAGCCATTTTGGGCACCCCACTGTTGATGAACTGCATCATGACCATATTGGCCATGACATCCTGCATAGCTTTGTAGTTGGGCTGCAGCCACAGATATATCTTGCCCCACTCAATCTCCTAGTTGGCTGGGGTCATCTAGGTTTCCATCCACAGTCTTCTTGAGAGGATGAGGAACCAGTTCAGTCGTTTGTGAACAGCATTAGTGTTCTTCTGTATCAGGTCAGAGTGGATGTACTTGTTGGGCTCAAATTGGCTCATGGCCACCTTGTCCTCTCAGCACAGGACTGATGGCACTGGCAGCACACCCAGGGCTTTCTGTGGCCAGGCCAATTTTAGGCATTATTTTGTGGACTCACAAAGATGAGGTCACATCTTACATATATGTTTTTTTTAAGTTAAGTTTTCAAGTTCCAGGAGAATATGTATTTGGATTTTAATTGAAACTTTACCAACCTTGTCTGTGTTTTCTCTTATGTGTGAGTGTGTGTTTGAGTGTCCATTTTATCATGCCCTATGCATATAATTTTAATATTTTTTATTTCTTTTTTGTGTTTTAATTCACTGGCTAAGATCTTTAGCATGGATAGTGGTGATGGTCAGCATCTTCTATTTTGCATGATTAAAAAAATCCTAATGTTTCCTCATTAGTTGTGATATTTTATTATATTAAATATGATGTGATAAGTATCTATCTGGCAAATATCTTAATCAGGTTAAGGAATTTCTATTACTAAACTATATTTGCAGTCCTGCAACAAGCCTATCTTAGTCATGATTTAATTTATTTTTATATTATTAAATGATAATGAAATGGTGTATGTCAAATTTTGTGAAAGGTAGCTAACATAGTGCTTGAAAGTTAACTTATATGGTAAAAAAAATTTTCTTTCTAGAAGAGTTTGTAAAAGATAGGAATGATCTTTAAAAGTGTCATGGAATTTTCCTTAGAAGTATTTGGTCCTCCCCTTCCCTCTCACTTTTCCTCCTACCCTTCTTACCTTCTCTCCCTCTTTCCTTCCTTTTTAAAAAAACTTATCTTTGTGCTTCTTCCTTTCCACCACTGTAGCCTCCTCTGCCCTTTCCCCCTCCTCCTCTCCTTCCCCTCCTCCTTGTCCTTTTAGAAAGAGTTTTAGACTACTGTTTCAATTCCTCTAATAGGTTTAGGATATTTATACTTCCTACTTTTTGTTGAGTTAGTTTTGATGTTTACTTTTTCTAGAAAGCTGTCTAGAAAGTTTTGCCTTATTTAATTTATCATTATTTCAGACTTGATTGATAGTTTATCTGGATATTGAATTCTGCCTTAATAGTTACTTTCTTTTTTCATTTGAGAAGTCTGCTGTTAGTTTAATTGTCCTTCCTTTTTAGGTAATTTGTCTGTTCTCTCTACTTGCCTTTATATCTTTTTGTTTATATTTATTTTATGTAATTTAAGCCCAATTCATCTAGTTGTGGTTTTTATTTTATTTCTCTGACTTGGGAATCATTTTTTTGCCAGAATCTGAGAATTTCTGTCTTTCATCAATTCTGGAAAATTCTCAGCTGTTATTTCCTCAAATAGTCCTCTCTCCCTCTTCTCTCCTTCTGAAACTTTAATAAAACGTATGTTGGATCCTATCATTCCATCATTCTTGTCTCTGCACTCCTCTTTAATTTTTTTTTTTTTTTAAGATTTTATTTTTTCCTTTTTTTCTCCAAAGCTCCCCCCCGGTACATAGTTGTATAGTCTTCGTTGTGGGTCCTTCTAGTTGTGGCATGTGGGACGCTGCCTCAGCGTGGTTTGATGAGCAGCGCCATGTCCGCGCCCAGGACTCGAACCAACGAAACACTGGGCCGCCTGCAGCGGAGCACGCGAACTTAACCACTCGGCCACGGGGCCAGCCCCTCCTCTTTAATATTTTTAATCTCTTTTTCCTTTTGTGTTACACAGTGATTTCTTTTGGTATCTTTTCGGGTTCACTAATTCTTTCTTGTATAATTGCTATTTAACTTATCCACTGTGCTTGTAATTTCAGTGAATATGTTTTTTAAAACAGTTCATTTTGAACCTCTTTTAGCTCTTTAGTATTTTTTGATTGTTTTTTTTTTTAAAAGATTGGCATCTGAGCTAACATCCGTTGCCAATCTTTTTTTTTCTTTCTTATTCTCCCCCAAGTTTCCCCAGTACATAGTTGTACATTCTAGTTGTATGCCCTTCTGGTTCTGCTGTGTGGGCCACTGCCTCAGCATGGCCTGATGAGTGGTGCCAGTTCTGTGCCCAGGACCTGAACCAGCAAACCCTGGGCCACCAAAGCAGAGCATGCGACCTTAACCACGGAGCCACAGGGCCAGCCCCTGTATTTGATTCTTAAGGTTTGCATTCCATCTTTTAATTCTTTAATTAATCCAAACATTATTATGTTGTAGTCTACATTTAATAATGCTGTTATTGAAAGTTTTGGCAAGTCTGTTTCTGCAATATCTAAATGGGTATTTTGTAATCTGTGTTGAACATATATATCTTTTACCAGTTTTTTTTTTTACTTCCTACCACATGCCAGAGTTACCAATCCAATTACTTTTTATTTCAATGTTTTTCTGCTTTTTCTGATTATGCAAATAATGTAAAATTGATCCTCCAATTCACTGGGCTTTTAAAAATTTATGCCAGATTGTATTTTGCATTCTATGTTTGGTAACATGTTGAAGGCCCTTTACAATACCCTTATTTTCTGGGAATTCTCTTTTAATTCCTTTGTTATTTTTTCCTATGAATTTAGATACGCTAAAAGGCATAACAATTTATTTTATAAGAACACCCATAAACCCTTTTTTCCGCTAATGAAATGAAAAACTACAAATGTAGTTAAAGCTCCTTCTATATTTTTCCATTTTCTCATTTCCCTTCTCCAAACCAAGAGATAGTCACCATCCAGAACCTGGCATTTACCATTACTATGCATATTTTCATACTTTTGGTATGTGTGTATATATGTATTTTTCATTCAACAATACATATACGTAGTGTTATTTTGCATGATTTTAGCATTATAGAAGTGATATTGTGGTAGAGTAGAAGAATTGATAGAAATTTCTCTGCTTCCTGTGACTCTTGCAGTGTCCCATTATATATCCTCCCTTAAAGTGTAGTCTCTTTCCTTATCCCTTTAATTTGTCTTGGGCATGTGATTTGCCACGGCCAAAAAGACAGTAGCAAATAACAAAGCAGAGATTTGAAAAGACTTGCATTTTAGAGCTTGCTTTTCTGCTGCATTTGGAACTCTGGCACCACCATGTGAACAAATTTGCGCTAGAATATGGGAAAACATATTGAGAGTTAAGATGCCAGCTGACCTGGCAACTGACTGCACATGTCAGGGTCACCGTCAGTTGAGATCACCCACGGCTATCACGAGGACCTTTCATCTGGGGCAACCTCAAATGGGTGACCTCAAGAATAATAAGCTAATAATGATAGCTGTCTTAAGCTTCTTAGTTTTGAGGTGGTGTGTCACGTATCAAGAATTAGCTGTTATAGGTGTCCTGCCATTTACATTCTTTCTCCAACTTCATTTCCTTTTTTCATCTTATGATGTATATCTCATAGCTGTGTAACTGTAGTTCATTCATTTTCTCTGCTTATATTATTTCATTATATAAATGTACCACAGTGTTTTCATTTTAGTTTTACTAATTGTTTCCATTTTTTAAAATTACCACAAATAGCGCTCTTGTAAACATTCTTGTACATGTCTCCTTATACACATGTGCAAAAATTTCAATAATTTTTTAAGTTTTAAGTCTCATTTTTAAATAACTCCATTTATAAGTTAGGAAATATTGTTCAGATCATGATATAACTTGCTTCTGTTCATTTCAGTAAGTTTGGGTTGGCTGAACTGGTGCTATTGCTTATACCAGACAATTGTCATTTTATTGTTATAATCTACTGACCTAACTGTGGTAAAACTTGAACTATAATGCCTTTGAGTCGCATGTCATAAGATTTCTCTATGTGTTACTAAGATTAATTTTATGGCCTTGTGTGCTTTTTCCCTCAGCATTATTGAAGTATAATTTAACAAATAAATGGACTTATGTTTTTAAATTGCTAACAAAATAAACCCTGTTTCTAGCCCATGTTTAGCATACCACATTTCTGATTATAGATGAAATCATATTGCTAAATAAGGCGATCACGAAAATAAACTTTTTAAGATGACGTGCAGAAGTTATTTGTTTTACTTCTGCAGTGCTAAACACCACAGACATAAATTAGATGATGCTATTTCCCCTATGGAACCATTTAAAACAACTCTCTGTTCTAAAATTCAAATAAGCTGATTTTGATCAGAGAACTAGGCTTGGCATTACACATTTTAAAATTTGCTTTAAATGATGTAAGAATGGCCATATCATTTTATCGTCATGGAATAATAAAGTATAATCATCATGATCTACTACTTGTAGTGTGGAAGCTTCTGAAAAATGCCTTTATTTTTTCAGTTATTCATAGAATGTTTTGTTCTTAAGTATAAATTATTTGTATTTCTCCCATAATTTTAATGATAAAATGTTAATCTATAGTTTAAGTATTTTGAAGTGCACATGAAGTTGAATTAGAGGAATTTTTTCATAGGATGACATCATTCTGCCAAAAGCCCATCTTTGAATGTTGTTTAGAGAAAATTTGCAACTCTCAAATCTTGCCAGTTTTTCATACTTAAAATAGATTATTTTCTGTCTGATGAAAAGGAGAGCAGAAATTTATTTTTAGAGGATGTGAGACACTTTTCATACTTGAATATAGCATTTTTTTAATTTCTTCTTATTATTACTTAGACTAATAGTTTCTTGTTGGAGATACAACTCAGTACCTCTTTTGAATATATCTGACACAGAATCTAAAATCCATAATGGAGAATATCAAATGCAGAATAATGTATGTTATATGATTAGAGTTGCCAGATAAAATACAGGATGCCTAATTAAATTTGAATTTCAGATAAAGAACAAGTAATGTTTGATACATACCTGTATTAAAAGAAATTCTCATTGTTCATCTGAAATTTGAATTTAGCTGGGCATCCTGTATTTCATTTGCTAAATCTGGCAGCCCTAAATATGATTCAATTTTTGTGAAAAGTATAGTTGTAGATACATACTTTCCTATAATTCTGGAAAAAAGTCTCCAAGAACACAACAGAGTGTTAATAGTTATTATTTTTGTTGACTAGAGGGAAGGAAGGAAGATTTTGAATTCTTTCTTTATGCTCTCTCTATTGTTTTAATATATTGTGGCATGCATGTATGTTTTTTTAATGGTCATACATTTGTTTAACAAATTTTGGTTGAAGTGTAAAGATACAGAGGATCACAAATATTTCTGATACTCTTATTTAGCTTACAGGTGGAAAGGACAAGTAATCACACAAATAAATATGAAATTGAAATTGCAATAGTGTCACAGAAGAAAGAATCATAATGTTATGAGATTATATAATAGGAGGATTTGACTTGGTTTGGAAAATCAGAAAGCTTTCCTGAAGAAGTGAAGTTTGAGTCTGGATGTGAAGAAGTTAGTATAGGTGTTAACTAGGTAAACAGGATAGCTTTCTTTTTGTGTGTGTGTGTGTTTACTTTTATTGAGATGTAATTCATATACAGTCATGATGGTTGCACACCCTTTTAAAGTGTACCATTCAGTGGTTTTCGGTATATTCACAAGGTTATGTGACCATCATGATTGTCTAATTTTAGGACATTTTTATCACCCCAAAAAGAAACTCCATAGGCAGTCTCTCCCCATTCCCAAGAGGTTAGCTTTCTAACAGAATGATGTCTGAGAGGTGATCCGGTGAGTAGGAGAAACTGAAGGGGAGAGAGCAAGAGGGAGAATAGTGCAAGATGAAGCTGGAGAGAAAGGAAGGGGCCATGTTGCTGAGATTTGTACTCCTTGTAGGGAGTCATATTTTCATCCTTAAAGCAATGTGAAGCCATTGAATGGCTCAGTACTGGTGGTGTTGGGATATGGTAGTAGTTCGTGTGAAAGATAACTAGGAGTTTGATCTTGTTAGGGAGGCTGAAGACGGAGAGGAGTAGAAAATTTGAGGATTATTTAGGAGCTAAAATTCTCAATGTTTAGTGATGATGTATGGCAGTCACCAAGAGGGAAATATTAAGGATTACATCTGGGTTTCTGATTGCACAGTAGATGCAATTAAAAATAATAGCAAGCTAATACAAATTTTAAAATAGTTATCTAGAAAGGCAGGTTAGCAATTAAAATCAAATCACCTGGAGAGTTTTCTCAAAGTGAAATTATATATGGAGGTAGGTGGATTAACAGATTGTAATATGAATGTCTTTTTAAGAATTACATATTTTGAAATTACTTTGGTTATCCAGTAGTTCTATTCATGTTCAAATAGATCCAATTTTAAATTAGTTTTTTAAATTATGAAATATTTCAGTATTCTTGAAAAAAGAGAACTATGATCATGGTAAATATAAAATAAACTTCTCAACTTTTCCCAGGGAGACAGTCTCTACTTTTAATAATTTATTCTATTGGAAAAATAGATTCTTGATTTGAAAATACTGTTCTTAAATAAGACCATTTGCTAACTAATGAATCCTAAATGTATTCATTCTCTTGTTTATTCTATAGTATTTGTAGCCTTTTGTTGAGTTTCTCTGTCTCCAGTTAATCAACCCGTTTCACTTATTTATCCATCCTCCCACACAGATTCTCATCAGGTAAACTCCTTTGCTTCAGAATCTTCTATGGGTCCCTATTGCCCGCAAGACTTAAGTTTAAACTTAAGGGAGGCATCACCTTCCACCTTCTTGTCTAGTTTACATTCATGGCTCCTTTTCTGAATCATGTGTGGGTTTTAATGTGTTGGTATCTTTGAGTTTGCTCACTTTTCTTTCTGAAATTTCTTTTTAGTCTAGTAAATACTGACTGAACTTTTTAGACCCAGATTAAACATTCCCTCTCTTAGAACATGGCCACTCCCTAGGAGACTTAGCAGTTTCCTCTGTCATATTTCTCTAAAATTGCATAGCATCTTATTTATATGTGTACTTCATAATATCACACGTACTTTAATGACTTGTTTAAATATTTATTCCCATTAAATGTGAGTTTTCAAGGAAACTGGCATATGATGGTTGTTCAGTTAACCTTTGTTACATATGAGTCCTGTTGTAAGGGTGGGGTTGAAAAAGTCATCAGGGGCCGGCCCTGTGGCTGAGTGGTTTAAGTTCACTGCTCCGCTTTGGCGGCCGAGGGTTTCACGGTTCGGATGCTGGGCGCGGTCGTGGCACCGCTCGTCAGGCCATGCTGAGGCAGCATCCCACATGCCACAACTAGAAGGACCCACAACTAAAAATACACAACTGTGTACCAGGGGGCTTTGGGAAGAAAAAGGAAAAATAAAGTTTAAAAAAGAAAAAAGATTGAAAAAGTCATCAAATATCTTAATATCTAGAGGGAAAAGAGACATAGACATGTTTTATTACAAATCAGTGTGGTAGTATTATAAGGGATGAAAATATTCTTGGGAGTGTGGAAGAGGGAATGGTCAATTCTGACTAGGGGGATCGGTTCATCTTCATAGGGAGCTCAGCTGATCTTAACTTATTTTAATATAAGGTTATTATTCATCATGCTTCTGTTATCTCAGATGGATTATTTTTTTCCTACCTTCTTTCTGTGGAATCTTGGCATTCCCAAACATTTATAAAGGAAATAGAGTAGGGACTATTAAAATGAATTTACCTCCCTACTTTAAAACCACTGATTTCCAAGTTATACCATTAGATTACAGGCAGTCTTCCCCTTAAGTAATTTTGTTTCCCATAATTTCAGATGTATAGAAGGTGACAGGTTATATACCATGCTGTAATTACTTCTGTTACTGAGAGGTAGGCAGGCTTTACACAAATGAAATGATCTCATCCAATGTCTTCTGAAGAGTTCCACCACCTTATTCCCAACCTTAGTTTGTTTCTGCAGTCTTCCTCCTCAGCACAAAAATCTCTTGGTTCATAAATATCTCCATAGAGCATAGAGGCTATTCCAAGAAATAAGTAATAAGAAAGAAGCTAAATTTAAAAAGATGAAAGGAAAAATTGTATGTGACCGAGAAAACTTGGGCTTTGGCTAAGAAGTAAAAGAGAGTTACTTTTTATGTGATTGAAGAGCAGATTTTTCTTTTAAGAAATTCCTAAAGGCAAACTCTAAAAATTTTATGCAGTAAAAGCATAACTTAATTAAATGCTTTTTCTTCTAAATTCTAAGTTCTAATGAATTTACTTATAAGCTAAAAAACCAGACAAACAAAAAACCTTTGTTTTTGATAGTCACACATGTATCAGTCCTGGGGAAAAAAAAACTGATAAAATGGAAAAGCGGTTCTATTGAGTATGCTAAGGAAAATTGCCTGATAGAAGCTTATATAGTAAAACATTTTAATCAAGCAAAGTTATAAGAAATAACCTCAGTACTCTAGCCCTTTGACATTGTAAAGCAGAATGTAGTAAGGGGTTAAAAGATGAATTTTAGGACAAATAAAGATTAAAAATGATTTTAAAGGCAGGCATACCTCAGGTGTAAGTTGAATTGCTCATTTTGAGGAGATGCGTTCTTAATATAGCAAGCTTCTTTCAAAAAAATAGAATGCACAGCACTTATTTGCTAATGTTATCACTTGTTAAGAAATGATAGCAGTAGAGGCATCCTGGATCTGTCTCATGTCCTTCCATGTAGTTGACCTAAGTCTCCTCCAAAGTCTCTTTTTAAAAAGTGATTGAACGTGGGGCTGGCCCCGTGGCCGAGTGGTTAAGTTCCCGCGCTCCGCTGCAGGCGGCCCAGTGTTTCGTTGGTTCAAATCCTGGGCGCGGACATGGCACTGCTCATCAAACCACGCTGAGGCGGTGTCCCACATGCCACAACTAGAAGGACCCACAACGAAGAATATACAACTATGTACTGGGGGGCTTTGGGGAGAAAAAGAAAAAAATAAAATCTTTAAAAAAAAAAAAAGTGATTGAACGTATTTGCAAATAAGTCTTGGACTCCATATCCTTGAGGAAGGCTTCTTAATGATTTGTACAGTTAAAACAATTATGAAAGACAAGATAAGAACTTTTGCGAGTACACTATATTATTGTGTAATATTATCTATGATTTTATGTGGTTTTTTCAATTCTAAAAATCTTTATTTTGTAGAATATAGGCGTCACTAATAATTGATTACATTTGATGATATTGATTTCCAAAATTAATAAAGATCCATGATTAAGAAAATAACTTCCTATGTATTACCCTTGTTTCTCTGAGAAAATGAGATGTGACTTAAGTCATTTCAACTTACTGTTTTATTTTCTAATTTTCCAACATGCCGTAACGATGAAGAATTCTTTTTTAGAGGAATAAAAATAGCAGCACAGATTGCTTTCTGAGACTCAGACAGTTTTGGGAATCATTTGGTTAAGTTGAGAAATTAATTTTAATTGTCAGTCTTAATTGAAAACTTATAACTTTGGGGGGAAATCATTATGAGCTTGTTACTCCAGGCCTTTTTTCCCTTTTGTATTTCAAAGTCTGTGCTTTGTAAACAATGGAGAAGAAATATCCCAAAATACACAGAAATGAAACTTAAACTAAAATTGGACATTTCATCAGATTCCAGAGAGTGGCCTTAATTTTCCATAGATGTTTTTTGTGTGTTCACATGCTAGGAATTTGAATATCTTTAAATGTTTATTCTCAAACTGTATAAAAATTTCCCTACATTCAGAAAGCATGTCAAAATTGGATTTTTTAATGGAAATTGCCTATTATAGTCTAGATTATTTTTAGAGTTTTCTAATATAGGCCAAATCATATTGTTCAGAAATCTGTTTATTTGTGGAGATGTCTTTTTAGTTGCCTCTATCCAGATCAAAGTTTTATTTAAAGTATCAAGATGTTTAATTCAGGCAATGTCAATAATCTTTTGAGACAGAAATCCACCTCTGAATGAGTAGCATCCAGAGTGGACTTTTATCCTAGGCAGGAGAAAAGGAAAAAGAATAGAACAAAGAAAGGAAAAAATGTCTAGTTTTGGAAGAAGGGAAGTTGGATAGTGTGCAGTAGAAGAATGCTGCCCATAGTCCTAGAATAGAACCTCCGAACAAGGGCAAGGAGTTTTATCAGAACTGCCTTTCCATTGCTGTTGTTTGTTGGAGAGTGTAATTTCCCTCAGGTATTTGGGGTGGGGAGAAGGTTAAAAACTGCTAGACTGGCGGCTGGCCCCGTGGCAGAGTGGTTAAATTTGTGTGCTCCGCTATGGCGGCCCAGGGTTTCCCCGGTTCGGATCCTGGGCGTGGACATAGCACCACTCATCAGGCCATGTTGAGGCGGCATCCCACATGTCACAACTAGAAGGACCCACAACTAAAATATACAACTATCTACTGGGGGGGATTTGGGGAGAAACAAACAAAAAAAAGATTGGCAAGTTGTTAGCTCAGCTGCCAATCTTTATAAAAAAATACAAACTGCTAGACTACTTTAACTCTAATTGGTGTCTCTGCTTCCAACCTTGCTTTGCTGTATTCTTTACATCACATTCAGAGTGATGTTTTTCTTCTGTAATATACATAAGCTATGTTATTCCCTACCCTCTCTTTTCATGTTGAGAACAGAAAATTCCAACTATTTTTCCTAACTTCAAAATCCCGTACCTACCTTTCTGACTTAATCTACCATGCTACCCCTTTCCCACTATGTTTTGGCTGCACTGTATTTGTGTTTCCTTTTAGGGCTATTGTTCTAGCCGTGCCTTCTGTTTGGAGTGTTTGTTATATGCTTTGCATGTGGTTGGCTCTATGTCAGCTTACATGTCGGTTTCACCGAGAGGTCTTCATGACCACCCAATATTAAGGAGTCACCCAGTCGCTCTCTTTCCTATTACAGTATTATAATTCTTTTCATTATACTTACCGCTATCTGATGTTTTCTTGTGTGCCTGCCTTTTTGTTTATTTCTTTACTACCTGCTGTATCTTTAGAGCCTAGAACAGTGCTTGGCCTATGATTGGCGCTCAATATTTGTTGGGTGAAGGTATGCTACCCATGTAATATCAGTGTATCTGGTCCAAGTAATACTGCCCATAATTTTCAGAAACTTTACTTGTTTACACTATAAGTTTTATTATAATGAAAATAGAGACCTAATAGTTCCAGTGAAAAAGAATTTTCAGGTTGAAGTCTGAAAAACTGGGTTTGAATCTTAGCACTTTCAGGTATAATGTAAATTAGGCTTAGTCACTATACTTCTGTGACTGTGTTCCTTCTTCTGTGGTGTAACTTCTCTTAGGGTATTCTGAGGTTTAAATGAATTGGTATATTTAGGAGTTTTTCATGAGCACTATACAGATTAAGTTTTCCCTTATCCTCCCCAAAAGAAATCAAATACTTTTACCTATCTTTTAATAATGAAGTAATTTTAAAAGATGTCTTAGTTTTATATTATAATTTTACTACATGTACTATACAGAGGTGTAACTTAAAATTAAATACGTTAGAGAATCTCTAGTGTTGCTGTTGAATATTTTATAAATTGCAAATTGGTTGAAAAAGTTCTTCAACATTTTCCCCTTTTGTTCTTTCATTGCTGTATTTCTTCTTTTCCTTTCTGTCACAATCAGCCAATTTCCTTTGGATTGGTTCTTCATGTAGTTTGAAATCCAGTTCCTTTTCACTTCTTGAAATATATATTATAGAAAATGTAATTAACTAGCTAGAAACAGATATATTTATTCATCTTTAGCCTTCAAGGACTGTGGAAGAATAAAGCCCATTCAGGTTTTCTAAGTTAATTTTTTCTGTGTGAAAACGCTATATTTGGTCACATTCATCAACTCCTGACCACCAATTTGCACTTCCCCGAATCCACACTTTCACTGATCCCTCACTAAACTGTTCAGATGCCCTTTCTTCCTCCTCCTCCACCTGTTGAAACCTATCTCTCTATAAAGATTCAGTTAAAATCTATCTTTTTTCTAGTGACTTTCCCAACCTGCTGTATCTGAAGTGATTGCTTATTTTTTTAAATCTTACGTCAGCTATTGTTTGTAATTTATCATATTTTACCCTTTATACTATCTTATTTTCTTTTCTTTAGTCATTGGTAATCATTTTACCTTTTCTACTATCTTATTTTGTGGTTTGTAACTATTATATTTTTCAAGTTAATGAACTGTACATTTCTATCTAGGTTTCAAGCTCTTTGAGGTCTCTTTCCGTGGTGTCTGCTATAGCATTTTTATTCATTCTATATGCTTAAAGTTTTTTGGTTTTGTTTTTTACTCCTCATTAAATAGCCATTTATTTTACTTCCAAAGGAGATAGTTGTGTATTTTATGAGTGACAATATTGTGAAGTGGTTATGTTAAGTGGCAGACTTATTACAGCCACATTGCTTAGATTTGAATCTCAGCTTTACCACTTGATAGTTGTAGGACCTTGGGAAAGTCATTCAGGCTCTCTGTGCCTCAGTTTCTCATCTGTAATGAAGAAAATAATACCTTTTAGGATTGTCATGTGTATTAACTGAGAAAATAGATATAAAATGCTTAACACATTGCTTGGCACATAGTTGCCACTCAGTGTATACTAGCTATCCTCATCAATATTAGCATGATTATTTTATGACATTGTGGAAAGAGGCTTTGAAATCAGATAGTCCTTATGTGACCTTGGGCAACTGTCTTTACCTCTCTAATTTGGACATTGGTAAAATAGGGGTTATTTGTTTTGAAGATTAAATGTTATTATATATATGAATATATATATATATACAGACACACATATACATACAACATAAATATATATGCACTGGGCACATATAGAAGTGATATATATTATATATAATTAATATATTATACATATATATAGTTTATATGTATTATGTATAGTTAATATGTATGTATATTAACACTCTGAGCAACTCTCAACAAATGCAATTGCTGTTGTATTTCTAGAGCAAGACCACTGCTTCCCGCCCCACCCTTCTCCCTTTCTCTTTCCTTCTTCTTTCTTTCCTTCTTTCCTTCCCTCCTTCCTTTCTCCTCCCCTCCCTTCCTCCCTCCATACAGTCATTCATTCATCCATCTGTGTGTGTGTCTGACAGAGACTAAAATCAACCCAAGGAAAGATGCCTCTAGCAGTTGGTTTAGTGCCTTTAGAACCTGAATTGTAGGATACACTAACGTGTTTCCCTAAGAGTATATTACATTCAGAATATGAGTAAGTATAAATAAATGAGTAAGATGTTAATCTGGGAAACAGATTTTGGCAGTATAAATATAGGTTTCATAATATTGGACTGTTTTATTATCACTTGTACCAGATAAAGAAGTCTTGATTTGTCATGATGGTAGTTTACTCATTGAGTGTAAATTGATCATTTCATCTGACAGTAGTGTGAAGACAGTTGCTTATAGAGTTACCTTCTTTTCATGTAAAATATTGTAACTACATGAGAAGAATGTTGATGCAAACCAAATGTTAATTCTAGAGAATTATAAATTCAAACGTTTTTTTCTACAACAAATAATCAAACATCCCAAAATTGTTTTTGGTTTGCTTTTTCTCTTACACGAGAGAATGTTATAGTCGGGTATCTACCTTGTGGGTTGCATAGTTTCACCTTAGGCCACTTCTGAAGACTAGCTAGCAGCATTGGTCTATCCAGCCAGTTATGAGAGGATATTAGCACCACCTTGTGGTGTCTGCCATACCCTGCCATTTACTTTTAGTGCCCTGACATTATGACACACATCTTGATAATCAGGAAAGGAAAAATAAGGAAGACCTCAATTTTGTCTTTATCTTTCCAGAGCACATACACATTCTGATCATTGGTCACTTCTTACTATTGAACTTTTCACATTTCCATAAGATTTTCAATTTCAGATCTTGACTATTATGGTAATAATTGACTTACATGCTTCAAATTCTTAGGCATATATACCAAGATAGCTTTAAAAGTGTAGGAATAATATTTGAGACTACTCTGGAAGATAATTACTTTGTTTTCCTCTGAATTAATAAGATTATTGTAAAATAAGTCCTTTCGTATTTTAAAATTATTTTAGAAACAAATATTTTGTTGAATTTTGTCTTGATTGCTGTTGTAATACAGTATGTAAACTGATTTTTAAAATATAGTTCTTTGCAAATAACCTTAAAATACATTTTTAGTATTTCTTGAACAAAATTTTGTAGTCATATAAAATAACATTGACTTTTAAAAGCCACATTTTCATAAAAGTCAGTATTAATTTTCTTTCAAGGGTTAATTTTATACTTTTATAATTCAAACACATGGTTCTTTAATTTTATTCTTCATTAGAATAATTTTAGGTTTTTCTAATTTGACTGGAAAGCAAAATATATCAGTTATATTCAGGATTATGAGTTCTATGTAATTTCTGAAAAAGAATTCAGTGTTAATGGTGATGGACAAATATAAAGAATAGTAAGCACAATAATATGCATATCATAATGAAGACATTTTTTATTTTAGACAATAAAGGAAAATATACCACATATCCTGAGTCTTCCATGTAGTTAAAAAATGTGCACTTAAAAAAAAATGTAAATTTCCAAAGTTGACTGTATTGCTCAACCTTGAATATTTGTAATAAAAATTAAAGAACAGCTTACGTGTAGACTTAAATAGAATTTGTCTAATTCAATACATGGATTAACCACATAGCAGTAAGCAGTGTGCTCAGTCTAATTGAAAAGTGTGTCCTCTAGGTTACGAATCAGTGTACAACGAAAACCTTGCATTAGTATCGCTTGATTACAAAGGAAAAAGTTTTTTTCTTTCAAAACATTATGCTGTAAACTTGTAGGTATTATAACTAAGACAATGCTGAATTCTTAATTAATGTAGCTTTATATTGTTTTATTATAGAATTTTTTTCCACTTAATTTGTTGAGGTCATATTGGTTTATAACAGTGTGTAATTTCAGGTGTACATTATTATGTATCAGTTTCTATATAGACTGCATCATGTTCACCACCAATAGTCTAATTTTTATGTGTCACCGTACATATGTGCCCCTTTATGCCTTTCACCCACCCTGCCCTCTTCCCCTCTGGTAACCACTAATCTGTTCTCTTTATCCATATGTTTATCCTCCACATATGAGTGAAATCATATAGTGTTTGTCTTTCTTTGTCTGGAGTATTTCACTTAACATAATACCCTCAAGGTCTATCCATGTTGTTGCAAATGGGATGATTTTGTCTTTTTTCATAGTTGAGTAGTATTCTATTGTATATCCATACCACATCTTCTTTATCCATTCATCAGTTGACCAGCATGTGGATTGCTTCCATGTCTTGGCTATTGTGAATAATGCTGCAATGAACATAGGGGTGCATAAATCTCTTTGAATTGTTGATTTCATGTTCTTTGGAAAAATACCCACTAGTGGGATATATGTGTCACATGGTATTTCTATTTTTAATTTTTTGAGAAATCTCCATACTGTTTTCCATAGTGGCTGCCCCACTTTGCATTCCCACCAGCAGTGTACGAGGGTTCTCTTTTTTCTGCATTCACTCCAGCACTTGTTATTTCTTGACTTGTTAATTATAGCCATTTTGAAGGGCATGAGGTGATATTTCTTTGTAGTTTTGATTTGCATTTCCCTAGTAATTAGTGATGTTGAACATCTTTTCATGTACCCATTGGTCATCTGTATGTCTTCTTTGGAAAAATGTCTGTTCACATCCTCTGCCCATTTTTTGACTGGGTTGTTTGTTTTGCTGTTGTTGAGTTGTATGAGTTCTTTATATATTTTGGAAATTAACCCCTTATCGGATATATGATTTGCAAATATTTCCCCCCGTTGGTGGGTTGTCTTTTCGTTTTCTTCATAGTTTCCTTTGCCTTGCAGAAGCTTTTTAATCTGATGTAGTCTCTTTTTTTTTTTTTTTTGGGGGGGGAAGATTAGCCCTGAGCTAACATCTGCTGCCAATCTTCCTCTTTTTGCTCAGGAAGACTGGCCCTGAGGTAACATCCGTGCCCAACTTCCTCTACTTCATATGTGGGATGCCCACCACAGCATGGCTTGCCAAGCGTTGCCATGTCTGCACCTGGGCTTAGAACTGGTGAACCCCGGGCCGCCAAAGCGGAACGTGTGCACTTAACTGCTTTGCCACTGGACCAGCCCCCTGATGTAGTCCTATTTGTTTATTTTTTCTTTTACTTTGCTTGCTTGAGTAGCCATGGTATTTGAAAAGATGCTGCTAAGACCAACGTCAAAGCATATACTACCTATGTTTTTTATGGGAGTTTTATGGTTTCACGTCTTACCTTCAAGTTGTTAATCCATTTTGAGTTAATTTTGTATGTGGCATAGATAATGGTCTACTTTCATTCTTTTGCATGTGGCTCTCTAGTTTTCCCAACAGCATTTATTAAAGAGACTTTCCTTTCTCCATTGTATGGTGTTGGCACCTTTGTCGAAGATTAGTTTTCTGTACATGTGTGGTTTTATTTCTGGGCTTTCAATTCTGTTCCATTGATCTTTGTGTCTGTTTTTGTGCCAGTACCATGTTGTTTTGATTAGTATAGCTTTTTAGTATATTTTAAAGTCAGGGATTGTGATGCCTCCAGCTTTGTTGTTTTTTTTTCTCAGGATTGCTTTGGCTACTTGCCGTTTATGGTTGTTCCATATCAATTTTGGGTAGAAAATTTTAGATAGAAAATAGAAAAATTCTTTTTCTATTTCCATGAAGAATGTCACTGGTATTCTGATTGAGACTGCGTCAAATCTGTAGATTGCTTTAGGTAATATGGACATTTTAACTATGTTTATTCATCCAGTCCATGTGCATGGAATATCTTTCCATTTCTTTATGTCATCTTTGATTTCTTTCAGTAATGTCTTATAGTTTTCATTGTATAAGTCTTTCACCTCCTTGATTAAATTTATCCCTAGATATCTCATTCTTTTTGTTGGGATTGTAAATGGAATTATTCTTGAGTTCTCCTTCTGTTAGTTCATTATTAAGAGTATAGAAATACAATTGATTATTGTAAATTGATTTTGTACCCTGCAACTTTGCTGTAGTTGTAGATTATTTATAATAGTTTTCCAATAGATTCTTTAGGGGTTTCTCTATATAGAGTCATGTCTTCTGCAAACAGTGAGAAGTTCACTTCTTCCTTCCCAATTTGGATACCTTTTATTTCTTTTTCTTGCCTAATTTCTCTGGCCAAAACTTCAAGTACTATGTTAAATAGGAGTGGTGAGAGTGGGCACCCTTGTCTTGTTCCTGTTCTCAGAAGGATGGCTTTCAGTTTTTCACTGTTAAGTATGGTGTTGTCTGTGGGTTTCTCATACATGGCCTTTATTATGCTGAGGTACTTTCCTTCTATACCCGTTTTATTTGAGAGTTTTTTTTTAACATAAATGTATGTTGGATATTGTCAGATGCTTTCTTTGCACCTATTGAGATGATCATGTGATTTTTATTCCTCATTTTGTTGATGTGGTGTATCACATTGATTTGCATATGTTGAACCATCTCTGTGTCCCTGGTATAAATCCCACTTGACCATTATGTGGATCCTTTTAATGTATTACTGTATTTGATTTGCCAGTATTTTGTTGAGAATTTTGTATTGATGTTCATCACTGATATTGGCCCGTAATTTTCCTTCTTTGTGTTGTCCTTGCCTGATTTTGGTGTCAGGTTAATAATGACCTCATAGAATGAGTTAGGAATTGTTCCATCTTCTTCAATATTTAGGAAGAGTTCAAGAAGGGTAGGTGTTAAATCTTCTTTAAATGTTTGGTAGAGTTCTCCAGAGAAGCCACCTGGTCCCGGATTTTTGTTTTTTAGGAGGTTTTTGATTACTGTTTCAATCTGCTCCTTGTGATTGGTCTTTTCAGATTCTCTATTTCTTCTTGATTCAGATTTGGGAGGTTGTAAGTATCTAAGAATTTATCCATTTCTTCTAGGTTGTCCAGTTTGTTGGCATATTGTTTTTCATGTTATTCTTTTATTATGTTTTGTATTTCTGTGGTATCCATTGTCGTTTCTCCTCTTTCACTTCTAATTTCATTTATTTGAGCCTTCTCTCTTTTTTTCTTAGTGAGTCTGGCTAAGGGTTTGTCAATCTAGTTTATCTTCTCAAAGGATCAGCTCTTAGTTTTAGTGATCCTTTGTACTGTTTTCTAAGTCTCTATTTCATTTATTTCTGCTCTAATTTTTATTATTTTCCTCCTTTTGCTACCAAAGAAAAGAAAACAAAGCCTGCTTTGGGCTTTGTTTGTTCTTCTTCTTTTAGTTCTATTAGGTGTAGTTTAAGATTGCTTGTTTGAGGTTTTTTTTTGTTTATTGAGGTGGCCTATATTGCTATAAATTTCCCTCTTAGGACTGCTTGTGCTGTGTTCCATAAGAGTTGGTATGTTGTATTTTCTTTTTCATTTGTCTAAAGGCGTTTTTTTATTTCTCCTTTGATTTCTTCATCGATCCGATTGTTGTTCAGTAGCATGTTGTTTATTCTCTGTGTATTTGTGACTTTCCTAGCTTTTTTCTTGTAGTTTTTTTTAGTTTCTTAGCATTTTGGTCAGAAAAGATTCTTGCTATGATTTCCAGTTGTCTTAACTTTATTGAGGCTTACCTTGTTTCCCAACGTATGGTCTGTCTTTGAGAATGTTCCATGTGCACTTGAGAAGCATGTGTATTCTGCTTTCTTTGATGGAATGTTGTATCTATATCTATCAAGTCCATCTATTCTAGTGTTTCATTTAATGCCAGTGTTTCCTTGTTGACTTTCTGCCTGGATCATCTAGTCATTGATATAAATGGGGTGTTGAGGTCTCCTACTATTATTGTCTTGCTGTGAATTTCTGCGTTTAGGTCTGTTAGTAGTTGCTTTATATACTTTGGTGCTCCTGTCTTAGGGACATATATATTCTTAAGTGTTATTTCCTCTTGGTGGGATGTCCTTTTTATCATTATATACTGCCCCTATTTGTCTCTTACTGTCTTTTTTATCTTGAAGTCTGCTTTGTCCAATATAAGTATGGTGACACCTGCTTTCTTTTGCTTACCATTTGCTTGGAGTACCATCTTCCATCCCTTCCCT
Organism: Equus quagga; assembly: GCF_021613505.1. Classification (NCBI taxonomy): domain Eukaryota; kingdom Metazoa; phylum Chordata; class Mammalia; order Perissodactyla; family Equidae; genus Equus; species Equus quagga. Next base: position 38,455,703 of record NC_060282.1, on the reverse strand, counting down.
CTGAACCTATATTTGTCTTGAGAGCTGAGATGTGTTTCCTGGAGGCAGCATATTGTTGGGTCTTGTGTTTTAATCCATCCAGCCACTCTGTGTCTTTTATTGGAAAATTCAATCTGTTTACATTTAGAGTGATTATTGATATATGAGGGCTTAATACTGCCATTTTATCTTTTTCCTGTTCTAAATTTCCATTGTTTCTCTTCCCTTGTATTTCTGACTGCAATTTCAGTTTGTTGGTTCTCTGTGATGTTATTCTGTTTTCTCTTTATTTATGAGTCGTCACTATATTCTCATTTTTTATTTAGTGGTCATCCTGAGGTTTGTATAAAAGATCTCATAGATGAGACAGTCCGTTTTCTTATAGCCTCTTATCTGCATTAGCCTAAGCAGACTTCATCCCTCTCCTTTTCCCTTTCTAATTATTGTTGTCACAAATTCTTTTTTGTGTTGTGAGCTTGTGGCCTAACTGAAGTGTTTATAGTTATTTTCGATGCTTTCCTTCCCTTTGTCTTTTATAATTAAGTGTTTACTAACCTTATCTGGTAGAGAGCTGTAGTTTTCTGGTTCTGTTTATCTATTTATCTCCTTGCTCAAAGCTTTGTAAACTTTTGCCTTTTTGTTTCTCTTAGGAGGGCTTCCTACATCATTTCTCATAAGGGGGATCTACTGGCAATGAACTCCCTCTGCTTTTGTTTGTCTGGGAAAGCTTTTATTTCTCCATCATATCCAAAGGATAATTTCCCTGGATAGAGTATTCTTGGCTGAAAGTTTTTTCTTTCAGTCTTTTGAATATATCATTCCATTGTCTCCTAGGCTGTAAGGTTTCTACTGAGAAATCTGCTGAAAGTTTGATTAGAGTTCCTTTGCAGTTCTTTTTCTTCTGCTTTCCTGGCCTTAATATTTTTTGTCGTTGACTTTCGCCAGTTTTAATATTATATGCCTTGGAGAAGGTCTTTTTGCATTGATGTATTTAGGAGTTATATTGGCTTCATGTGCTTGTAAGTCCAGTTCTTTCCTCATGTTTGGGGATTTCTCAGCTATTATTTGCTTGAACAAGCTCTCTGCTTTTTCTCCCATTCTCCTCTGTCTGGAATACGTATAATCTTTATATTGCTTTTCCTAATTGAGTCGGATATTTCTCAAAGAATTTCTTTATTTTTAAAATGTTGGTTCTCTCTCCTCTACCTGAAACATTTCTGTGTTTGTGTCCTCTAATTCACTAATTCTGTCCTCCATAACATCAGTTCTATTTTTTATGGTTTCTAAATTATTTTTTATTTCATTAATTGTGATGTTCATACCTAGAATTTCTATTTGTTTTTTTCAAGTTTCAGTCTCTTTGGTGAAGTATTCCTTCTGCTCATTAATTTTATTCCTGAGCTCATTGAACTGTTTTTCTGAGTTTTCTTTTAACTTGAGTTTCTTTATGACAACTGTTTTGAATTCTCTGTCATGTAGATTTTAAGCGTCTGTGACTTTAGGATTTGTTTCTGGAGACTTGTCATTTTCATTCCAATCTGAAGTGTTACTGTAGTTCTTCATATTGTTTGATAAATTGATCCTTGGCTAACGTATCTGTGGTAGTATCAGATTGCAGATTCCAACTGTCACTACTTTGGGGAGCAGGAGATGTGTCTTCTGATCCCACCCTGTCTGCTGAAAGTTGAGTGGGTAGGGATATTCTTTGTTTGCCCTGGCTGGCTGTAGCTACTCTACAGGTTGTGCTCATGAGGTCAGGGCCTCTGTAATGGGCAGATGTGTCAGGAAACATAGGCCAAGGCTCTGTACTTGAGAGGGGACAGGGTGAGCTGCTGCACGCTAGGTGGGAAGGGCGCCTACGTGACAGCTGAGCCACCACTCCATGGATCCCATGGGCTCCTGTATGCCTTCTTGCCTGTGCTGCACTAGAGACGAGGGGTGCCCATGAAGAGGCTGAGCTCCCACTTGGTTGTTCCTGTGGGTTGCTGTGCTGTGCAGGCCAGGGGTGCCTTCTGAGCAGGTGGGGCACCTTCTTGCCTGTGCTGTGCTCAGTTGGCAGGTGCCTTTGCAGGGGCTGAGCTGCTGCCACTCAGTGTAGAGTGTTCCCACCAGCGGGGTTGCTGCAGCTTGATGGGCCCTTCTGCAGGTGAGGCTGTAATTCCCAAGGCATTTGCAGAGACTGGGCTGTTTTTGCCTCCTCTTACAGTCATGCCATCTGGAAGGTGGAGGGGTGCTCTCATCTAGTTCCACTGCCTTCCCGGGGATCCAGTCCTCATACCTTCAGATGTTTAGCTGCGTGGATCTCTCAGATGTCCTGTTTTGCTGTGCAGGAAATCCTCTGCTGGTTAATGAATGTCCATTGTAACTTAAAGGGGAGAGACTAAGGGAACAACTCACTCCACCATGATGCTGACATCACTCCTGTTTTCCTTTTTTGAATACTAACTTTATTTTGTCAGGTACAGAAATTTAAAAAATCCTCACTATTTAGAATTCCCTTCATTTTATAAAAACAAAGGACATGCTAACATTTTAAAAATAGGAGGGGCATAATTTTAGAATAAAGACATATAATGTTTTTTAATTATACTTTTTTCATGGATTTATGCCTGTTTGAATATGATCTACTGACAAGAACAGAAGGTAGTGTAGGTGGTCTATTACATAACTTGGAAAATTGAGAGAATTGTGGTACCATTGACAGAAGCCAGGGAAATAAGTTGTTAGCCACTTTCATAAGGTTTTCTTGGATCAATTATCCCTTCCTCTTAGGGCATTGGTTTCTGTAGAGTGTTTATTATTTGATAATCCATTTCACTGTGGAAAGTTATTTTCTTTTGAAGGGGATCATTATTTCCAATTCTTTTATTCTCTTTAGTCTTCTTCAGGCAGTATTGTTTGCACCCATGGGCTTTGGTGGAGACAGTATTCAGATTGACTTACTAGCAATAGTAAACTTGAACAAGTTACCACCTCTAAATGATCTTCAGTTTCCTCATCTGTAAAATGAAGATGATAATACCTGGCATTTAATAATAAGCTCTTAGTAAAAATGCCTGTTACTGGTATTATCACCAGAAACAGACTTCTGAGTGATCTTACCAGACAAAGTCTTATTGAAAACGCCATTAGACACTTATTACTCTATTATGAAACTGATAGGCATTCAGTGGTTCTCAGTATTGAGGCTTGCAGCCATACCTCTCATACATTGTCTTATATCAAGATTTGGCCAACTTTTTATAAAAGGCCCAATAATAAATATTTTAGGCTTTGCAGACCATACATTTTTGTTTCAATTCCTTAATTCTGTTGTTGTAGCAGGAAAGCAGCTGTAGACAATATGTAAATGAAAGAATGTGGCTGTGTTTCAATAAAACTTTATCTATAGACACTCAAATTTGAATTTAATGTAATCTTCACATCATGCAATATCATTCTTTTGATCCTTTTCAATTATTTAAAAATATAAAAGGCTTTCTTAGCTTGTAATCTGTATAAAAACAGACAATAGGCTGATTTTGGCCTGCAGACTTGATTTACTGACCCCTTTCTTAGAGTAGAAACACGTGAGAGCAGGACAGTCTTCAGACAGCATCAGAGACATTATCTCCCATAAATGAGGGATATCAGAGTTGTACTTTGGTGCAACTGTTAAGTGTTCTGATCCTAATTAAGACAGCAGTTGGAGAATAATGTCATACATAATTATCAGTCTTGCCTCCTTGGGTTATTAGATAAATGAGTTTTTTTACACTGGGTGCCTAATGTGCAGAATTAATCCTACTCAGATATTGGCAGTTAGGGACAGAGTGGTTCTCTCTCTGTCAACTGTCATGAAGACATACATAAATGGAAAACGGGTGTGCTATTTGGCGTGGCTCTCTTTAGGCATATATGTAGAAGCCAGGGTTCTCAAAGACCTCCTACAAAGGCCTGTTTGATTAAGGTACACCTCACTATTGTCTATCATTGTAACTCTACTAGATTTTCATTTCTTGAATATGCCTGTCAGATCACTGTATCATCTCCCCGACAGGATGCTGAATCTTTATTCCCTTAGATCTATCTCTTAGAAGACCATTTTGTAGGATTGGTTATCTTAGCCAGATAATTCAACAAACTTTTGGTGCTGTTAAATGACATTTCTAGTTCTAGGAAATCTAAAGACAGAACTATTCTTAGTTCTTCATCTAATTTCATCTCTAAGATATTATAATGATGATGGTGATGATTGCAACACTTTCAGTTTATAAGTTTCTATTGTGAATGGGCATTTTATAAATATTGTCTCATTCAGTCTTTATAACAACTCTAAATTAGATCATGTTAGTCTCATTTTACATTTGAGAATCTGTAGTGAAATGCTATGGTCAGTGATATGTCGGTATCAGTGTCACATCCAGACCTTCACTTTTGACTCCAAAGCCTCTTGCCCCTCAGTGTTTCTATAAATTTTGTACGTGTCTAGGGCATTTCTTTTCTTATTTATTTACCTCCGGGTCTCTACTAAATAAATATTGATAAGGGCAGTGATTCTGTGTTAATTTGTCTTTTTACCTTCAGTTCCTGTTATAGTAGGTGCCTCAGGAATATTGATTGAAGTAATGATTTAATGACTGAGGACAGCTTCAATATAATAGTTAAGTAAGGGAAGAATGGGCTCATGTAAATTAGGAAGTCTCCATTAGTTCTGTAGTGTGAATAAAGAGGGGCATTTAATGTAAACTGGGTTTTTCCTATGACCCATTCAAGAGTTCTAGTGGCATTATATATCATTATTTTCTGCTAAGACTATTTCTATCATCAAATCATTAGGTCTCTAAAGTTATCACTCTAGGTGATTTTTTTTTTTTATTATACCCTTTTGAAGTAGATGAGTCACAGTCAGGCTTAGGAGAGTGCCAGGTACATGATAAGTGTCCTCTCGCCCACCTTCCCCCTTCTTGCTTTGCTTTTTTTCTCTCTCTCTGTATTTATGTGTATATACACATATGCATATATATGTATATACTTAAGCTTATAAGCAGTACAAAATTAATAGATCACAATTATTAAAATAAGATATTCATTGAAACTTTGTGAGAAGATCCTGTGAATGGTATCCCATACACACACATACATATGTGTGTGTGTGTGATTGTAAAGGCTTTCTATATTACAAGCATTTCTCTAATAATGCCATTCCTGAAAATCCTTGCATTTGGCACATAAAATTAACAGAGCTTATAGGGAAAATGGAGTTAGAAACAGTTACTACTCAAAACATATGGAACTTTATAACCAGAGTACTAAGAAAAACAATAACATTTTTAGTAAAAATACTAGCACAGTTAAATCTCCTCTGGCAATTGCAGTCAGCATTATTGTCGGGTTGGCCTTAAATCCTGGGCTCATGATTTGTTTGAGATGTAGATCTTTGAGGAAATTTGCCTTTAAGAGTGATCAGTTTCATTAAAATGAAAAAATATGAACCAGTGTATGGACTTTTTCATCAGTTTTTTTTAAACATAGGGTAAATGTGTTAGTATCTTCTTAATTTGCACTCCCATCTTCAGATAGCTTGACATATGGGATGTGTAGTGATTCATGAATCCCGTGAATCAGTCACTACTTGCATGGAAGGAAAGCACTTTTATGAGATGTTCAGCCTTTTCCTTAAGATATTGCAAAAGCTTTAATTGTGAGAAAGCTGATAGCTTCAAAATATGCTGAGAAAAGCTGTATCTGAGTCAATACAACATAGCACAGCCTTATGGTTATATGTGTTGGCTGATATCATTGCCTATTTACCAGTCACAATTAAGCTAGTTTGCTCTAAAGAAACAAATTATAGTATAACAGACTGTTTAAATGTAGGTTTTTAGCTCAAAGTAAGTAGATATTGACTTTCACTTTATTCTGACTCCAAAATAGGAAAAGTCCTATCACTGTCTTTTTTCATTCTTTATGATAACTAATAAACATCTAGTCACGGCCTGCTGTATAGCATTAGATGATAGAAAATAATGTGAATAGACATAAAGTTAAAAGACGGCAATGAAAAAAGGTTCCAGTAAAATTTAAGTATAAATGGAAGAAATAATAAGACTGAGACATTAAGGGGTATGGGGAGAATAGGATATTTACATGAATTACATGTTTTATAAAAAGCCATTAGTGGGTACTCTGAAGAGAGAGAACTTCTTTGAGAGGTATTATAGAACAAAAGTTATAAATGTAGGGCTTTGTAGTCAAACACATTTGGTTATGAATCCTATCTACTAAGCTTATTTGCTTTTATGATCTTACACATGTTAGTTCATTTTTCCAGGGCTCAATTTTAACATCTAGTAAAATGAGTTTAATGTATAACCTACTTCCTTGAGTTGTTAAAATTAATGAGATAAAGTCTTAGAAGTGTTTAGAGTAGTGCCTAGTACGTGAACAGTGCTACTATTTTTATTTTGCAACCTTCAAGAAGATCATAAGAACCATAGCTTGATTACCCTTTTTTTGCATTGAGATATAATGATAAAAACAACAGCCGTTTAAGGTGAGATCCTTATTGTCCCAGGCAACAAAATAACTTTTTGAGATCAGAAAAATACATAGTCCTGTTGACTGATCTTACTGGTAATTTCATGACCACTGTCCTAAAAGCAGGCTCTTACTGCTTATTGGCAATCATCCTTTTGTTCTCTAAATCATTTATCTGTCCTGTGCTCTACAGACCCTTGCTACTCCAGGTGTGGTCACTTTGGAGCAGAGCACTAGCATCATCTGAGAGCTCGTTAGAAATGCACCATTTCAGGTTCCACTAATTAGAGCTATAGAATCACAATCTGTATTTTAATAAAATTCCCCAGGTGATTCTTATGCACCTTCAAGTTTCAGAAGCACTGTCTTTATCTATTTTATGTATTATTTAATTGAGGTAACATTGGTTTATAATATTATATAAATTTCAGGTGTACAACATTATATTTCAACTTCTGTGTGGATTCATCATGTTCACCACCCAAAGACTAATGACAATCCATCACCATACTACATGTGCCCAGTCACCCTGTTTGTCCTCCTCCTTCCCCTCTTCCCCTCTGGTAACCACCAGTCTAATCTCTGTATCTATGTCTTTGTTTGTTGTTTTTGTTTTTATCTTCTATTTATGATTGAGATCATATGGTATTTGACTTTCTCCATTTGACTTATTTCACTTAGCATAATACCTTTAAGGTGCATCTATGTTGCAAATGGCAAGATTTTATCTTTTTGTATAGCTGACTAGTATTCCCTTGTGTATATGCATCATATCTTCTTTATCCATTTGTCCCTTGATGGGGCACTTAGGTTGTTTCCAACTCTTGGCTATTGTGAATAATGCTACAGTGAACACAGGGTTGCATATATCTTTACACATTTGTGATTTTATTTTCTTTCGATCAATACCCAGCAGTGGAATAGCTGGATCATGTGGTAGTTCTATTTTAATTTTTTGAGGAATCTCAATACTGTTTTCCATCGTGGCTTCATCAGTTTACATTACCATCAGCAGTGTATGAGAGTTCCCTTTTCTCCACATCCTCTCCAGCACTGGTTAATTCTTGTCTTGTTAATTATAGCCATTCTGAAGGGTGTGAGGTGATATCTCATTGTAGTTTTCATTTGCATTTCCCTAGTGATTAGTGATGTTGAACATCTTTTCATGTGCCTGTTGGCCATCTGTATATCTTTTTTGGAAAAATGTCTGTTCACATCTTTTGCCCATTTTTTAATTGGATTGTTTGTCTTTTTGTTGTAGAGATGTATGAGTTCTTTATAGATTTTAGATATTAACCCCTTATAAGACATGATTTACAAATATCTTCTTCCATTTATTAGGTTGTCTTTTCATTTCGTTGATGGTTTTCTTTGCTGTGCAGAAGCTTGGTAGTTTGATATAGTTCCATTTGTTTATTTTTGCTTTTGTTTGCCTTGCCTGGTCAGACATGGTATTTAAAAATACACTGCTAAGATTGATGCCAAAGAGCATACATACTGCCTAGTTTTCTTCTAGACGTCTCATGTTTTCAGGTCTTCTTTTTAAGTCTTTAATCCATTTCAAGATAATTTTTGTATATGATATAAGATAATGGTACTTTCATTGTTTTGCATGTGGCTGCACAGTTTTCCCAACACCATTTATTGAAGAGACTTTCCTTTCTCCATTGTATGTTCTTGGCTCCCTTGTCACAAATTAGCTGTTCTTAGATGTGTGGGTTTATTTCTGAGCTCTCGATTTTGTTCCATTGTGTGTGATCTTTGTGTCTGTTTTTGTGTCAGTACCATGCTGTTTTGGTTACTATAGCTTTGTAGTATATTTTGAAATCAGTGAGTGTGATACCTGCAGCTTTGTTCTTTTTTCTCAGGATTGCTTTGGCTATTTGTGGTCTTTTGTTGTTCCATATAAATTTTAGGATTCTTTGTTCTATTTCTGTGAAAAATGTCGTTGGAACTTTGATAGGGATGGCATTGAATCTGTAGATTGCTTTAGGAAGTATGGATATTTTAACTATGTTAATTCTTCCAGTCCGAGAACATGCAATTTCTTTCTGTTTCTTTGTGTCGTCTTCAATTTCTTTCAACAATGTTTTATAGTTTTCAGTGTACAGGTCTTTTACCTCTTTTGTTAAATTTACTCCTAGATATTTTGTTCTTTTTGTTACAATTGTAAATGGGATTATGTTCTTAATTTCTCTTTCTGCTACTTCATTGTTAGTGCATAGAAGCACAACTGCTTTTTATATGTTGATTTTGTATCCTACAACTTTACTGTATTTATTTATTATTTCTGGTAGTTTTATGGTGGATTCTTTAGGGTTTTCTATATATAAATTTCTATATATAAATAAAATCATGTCGTCTACAAGTAGTGACGGTTTTACTTCTTCCTCTCCAGTTTGGATCCCTTTTATTTCTTTTTCTTGCCTGATTTCTCTGGCTAGGACTTCCAATATTGTGTTACATAAGAGTGGTGACAGTGGGCATCCTTGTCTGCTTCCTGTGCTTAGAGGGATAGCTTTCAGTTTTTCTCCTTTGAGTATGATATTAGCTGTGGATTATGTCATATATGACCTTTATTATGTTGAGGTACTTTCCTTCTATACCCATTTTATTCGGAGTTTTAATCATAAATGGTTGCTGTGTCTTCTTGAAATGCTTTCTCTGCATCTATTGAGATGATCATGTGATTTTTTTTCCCTTATTTTTGTTAATGTGTTATATCACATTGATTTGTGGATGTTAAACCATCCCTGCATCCTTGGAATAAATCCCACTTGATCATGGTATATGATCTTTTTAATGTATTGTTGTATTCAATTTGCTAGTGTTTTCTTTGCATCAATATTCATCAGTACTACTGGCCTGTAATTTTCTTTTTTGTGTTGTCCTTGTCTGGTTTTGGTGTTAGGGTAATGTTGGCCTCATAGAATGAGTTAGGAAGCTTCCTCTTCAGTATTTTAGAAGAGTTTGAGAAGTCTAGGTATTAAGCCTTCTTTGAGTGTTTGGTAGACTCCACTAGAGAAGCCATCTGGTCCTGGACTTTTACTTTTGGGGAGGTTTTTGATTACTATTTCAATCTCCTTACTGGTGATCGAGAAATAGATTCTCTGTTTCTTCTTGATTCAGTTTTGAAAGGTTGTATGATTCTAAGAATTTATCTATTTCTTCTAGATTAGCCAGTTTGTTGGCATGTAGGTTTTCATAGTATTCTCTTATAATCTTTTGTATTTCTGAGGTGTCTGTTGTAATTTCTCCTCTTTCCTTTCTGTTTTTACTTTTTCAAGCCTTCTTGCTTTATTTGTGTGTATGTGAATCTAGCTGAAAGTCTGTCAATTTTGTTTACTTTTCAAAGAACCAGCCCTTAGGTTCGCTGATTTTTTTCTGTTGCTTGTTAGTCTCTTTTTCATTTATTTCTGCCTTGGATTTTATTATTTCCTTCCATTACTGATTTTGGGCTTTGTTCTTCTTTTTATAGTTCCTTTAGGGGCACTGTTCAATTGTTTATTTGAGATCTTTCTTCTTTGTTGAGCTAGGCTTGTGTTGCTATAAAGTTCCCTCTTAACACTCCTTTTACTGTGTCCCATAAATTTTGGCATGTTGTGTTTTCATTTTCATTTGTTTCCAGGTATTTTATTGATGCCTCCTTATTTTATTGATGCCTCCTTTGACTTCTTTGTTGGCCCAATAGTTGTTCAGTAGCATTTTGTTTAATCTCCACGTATTTTTCCAATTGTCTTCTTGTAATTGATTTCTACTTTCATAACATTGTGCTTAGAAATGATGCTTGGTATTATTTCAGTCTTCTGAAATTTATTGAGACTTGTTTTGTGGCCTAATATGTAATCTATCCTGCTGAATATTCCATGAGCATTCGAAAAGAATGTGTGTTCTGTGCGTTTTTTTTTTTTTTTTTAAATATTGGCACCTGGGCTAACAACTGTTGCCAATCTTTTTTTTTTTTTTTCTGCTTTATCTCCCCCAACCCCCCCTGTACACAGTTGTATATCTTAGTTGCACATCCTTCTAGTTGTGGGATGTGGGACACCGCCTCAACGTGGCCTGACGTGCGGTGCCATGTCCGCATCCAGGATCCGAACCCTGGGCTGCCGCAGCAGAGTGCACCAACTTAACCACTCAGCCACGGAGCCGGCCCTTCTGTGCATTTTGGATGGAATGTTTTGTATATATCTACTAAGTCCATCTGGTCTAATGTGTCATTTAAGTTTAATGTTTGCTTATTGATCTTCTGTTTGGATGATCTATCCATTCATGAAAGTAGAGTATTTAAGTCCCCTACTATTATTTTTTTACTGTTTACTTCTTCTTTTATGTCTGTTAATAATTGCTTTATATATTTAAGTGCTCCTATGTTTGATGCATAGATATTTGCAAGTGTTATATCATCTTGTTGTATTGTTCCCTTTATCATTACATACTGACCTTCTTTATCGCTTGTTACAGTTTTTGTTTTAAAGTCTATTTTGTGTGGTAAGTATTGCTACCTCAGTTTCCTTTTCATTTCCATATGCATCTAGTATCTTCTTCCATCTCTTTACTTTCAGTTTGTGAGGGTCTTTAGGTCTGAAATTTGTCTGTTGTATGCAGTGTATATGTACATCTTGTTTTTTTATCCAATCAGCCACCCTATGTTTTTTGATTGAAGCATTTAGTGCATTGACATTTAAAGTGGCTATTGATAAGTATGTACTTATAGCCATATTCTAACATTTTTTTCCTGGTGTTTTCATAGTTTTTTGTCTTCCTTTCTTCTTCTCTTGTTCCCTTCCTTTGTCATTTGATGACTGTCTTTAGTATTGTTTTGGTTCCTCTCTCTTAAGTTTTTGTGTATTTATTACAAGTTTCTGGTTTGTGATTACTGTGAGGTTCATATATAATAACCTATGTAAATAGCAAACTATATTAAGTTTATAGTCTCTTAAGTTTTACCTCTTGCTAAAAGCTCTACTCTTTTACTCCCCCCCACCACATTTTATGTTTTTGATATCAAATTTTAACTTCTTTTGTGTCTGTGTGTATCCATGAACCTTTTATGGAAATAGATAATTTTAATACTTTTGTCTTTTGACCTTCATATTAGCTTGATAGGTGGTTAATCTGCTATCTTTACTGTATATTTGCCTTTACCAATGATTTTATTTTATTTTTTCATACTTTTCTTATTCCTCTTTGTAGTCTTTTCTTTTCCACTCAAATATGTCCCTTTAACATTTCTTGTAAGGCTGATTTATTGTTGATAAACTCTTTTTAATTTTTGCTTGTCTGGAAACTCTTTATCTCTCCTTCCATTCTGAATGGTAACCTTGCTGTGTAGAATATTCTTGGCTGTAGGTTTCATCAAAGGACTATGCGTCTTTCTGGTGATTTTTTCTTTTTAAGGAAGATTAGCCCTGAGCTAATATTCTCCACCAACCCTCCTCTTTTTGCTGAGGAAGAGTGGCCCTGGGCTAACATCTGTGCCCATCCTCCTCTGTTTTATATGTGGGATGCCTGCCACAGCATGGCTTGATAATCAGTCTGTAGGTCAGCACCTGGGATCTTAACCGGTGAACCCTGGGCTGCTGAAGTGGAGTGTGTGAACTTAACTGCTATGCCACCTAGCTGGCCTCTCTTTCTGTTGATTGTGTTCTTTTCCAGAACAGGTGTATTTGTGTTTGGTCCCTTTAACAGCAGGCTTTTCTTTCTCATATGTTTGAGAGCTTTTCTGGGGATATTCCTCATTTTATTTATTTTCTTTTCCTAAGGAAGATTCACCCCCAGCTAACATCTGCTGCCAGTCTTCCTCTTTTTGTATGGGAGTCGCCTCCACAGCATGGCCACTGATGGATATGTGGTGTAGGTACGCACCTGGGAACTGAACCTGGAGTGCTGAAGTGTAGCATGCCAAACTTAACCACTGCGCCACTGGGGCTGGCCTTCCCCCTTGTTTTTAATAGCCAGCAAAGCCAGATATTATGACACTCATCTCAGTTGTGCTGAGTTCAAAAGCTGCTTATTGTGGCAAAGCTCTCCTAGTCAGTTCCTCTGCTCTTCCAGGAAAACCTTCCTACCTTGGGATTGCTCCTGGCCATGAAGCATCACAAGTAGAATGTGCCTTTTTCCTTTCTAGAAAGGTATTTCTGCCTCTTCCACCTCAGTCAGAGATGTCCCTTGTTGTGAGGATTCTTTCTGTCCAGGTTCCAGTTCTCTCTCAGGCAGAATTGTTCCAAGGATGGATGCAAATTTGTTGTGTCTGTGGGAGGTGAGTTCAGAGTCCTCCTATGCTGCTGTCTTCCCAGAAATCTCTGAGAAGCACTGTCCTTTTTTTTGTTTTTTGTTTTTGGTGAGGAAGATTGATCCGGCGCTATCATCTGTTCCCCATCTTCCTCTTTTTGCTTGAGGAAGATTGTACCTCAGCTAACATCCATGCCAATCTTCTTTTGTATGTCAGATGCTGCCGGAGCATGGCTCAACAAGCTGTGTGGAGGCCTGTGCCCAGGATCCAAACACACGAACCCTGGACTGCCAAAGTTGAGCATATGAACTTAACCGCTATGCCACTGGGCTGGCCCCTGTGAAGCACTGCATTTTAAACCACTCTTTCTCACTTTATCCTCTCTTCAAATCCTCTCCCATCCTAATTCTTAGATCTTTCAAAGCCATTTCATGGATGATGACTTTGCTTCCTACTTCTCTGAAAAGAGTGATAAGAAGAGACTCTCCTATATGCACACAACCACCTTTACCTACCTCTCAGTATCTATGCCAGTACTTTTCCTTCCTAACTGTGACTATAGGTGAAATAGCCATGCTCTCATCTAAAGCTTGTTCACTACATCCCATCTCTTCTCCCTACTCAAGGACTTCGCTTCTTTAAATCTGTACTCTTTCCTTTGTATCATTCACTTTGCCCTCTTTGCTTGATCAATCCCTCCAGTCTATAAACATGCTGTTTTTTTCTCCCATCTTAAAAAAATGAAATAAAACTTTCCTTGGATCCCACTTTCCCCTCACCAGCTACCACTGTGTTTCTTTGTCCTCTATAGTAAAACCTGTCGAAAGAATTGTCTCTACCTTGTGTCTCCATTGCTTCTCCTCTTGCTTCTGCATTCACTCCAGTCAGTCTTTTGCTCCTCCAGCTAGATTAAAACTGCTCTTGTCCAGGTTACTAGTGATCCAAACATTGTTATATTCAATTGGCAGTTCACTATGCTCATTTTATCTGACTTGGAAGTAGTATTTAACAAAGTTTGTCACTCTTTGTTCCTTGAATACTTTTTTCCATTTGCTTCTTCTCTTGGTTTCTGTTTCTCTGAGTGCTTCTCTTTCTTGCTGTCTGGTTCCTCCTCATTTCCCTCTTGAAATACGTGACCTTTTTGGTCTGGTTTCTTTTCGCTTAGCATGTTTTCAAGGTTTGTTCACATTGTCGTATATATCAAATAATATTTGTGGCCAAATAATATTCCATTGTATGTGTGTACCTCTATTTGTTTATCCGTTCATCTGTTATGGACATCTGAATTGTTTCCACCTTTTTGTACTTGTAAATAGTGCTGTTCTAAATGTGTATACATATATTGGTTTGACTACCTGTTTTCAATTATTTGGGGAATATACCTAGGAGTGGAATTCCTGGGTCATATGGTAAGTCTATGTTTATTTCTTTGTGGGACCTCCAAATTGGTGCCACAGCAGCTGAACCATTTTGTATGTCCACCAGCAGTGTACTAGGGTTCCAATTTTTCCACATCTTAGCCAACATTTGTTATTTTCTGGGTTTTTTTAATGAGTATAGCCGTCCTAGTGAGTGTGAAGTGGTACTACTTTGTGGTTTTGATTTGCATTTCCCTAATGATTAATGATGTTGAGCAGTTTTTCATGTGTTTATTGGCCATTTGTTTATCTATTCCTCTTTCTTCTCTTTCTTGGATACTTGAGGAGACCCTTTGAAGGTCTATGGAGTTCTCTATCTCTGCAGCTGTCTCTCCTCTTTGGTACCCTTACCTGAGAACTTCAGCCTCTCTGATCTCCTTGTAGTCTCAGCTTTGTCTCATCTACTTGGAGAGAGTGCTGGGCTTTGCTTGGTTACTCTTTCTGCACCATATCCTGGAAATTCTCTCAAGGCAGTAAGCTGGCACAATTGTAGGGCTTACCTCATTTGTTTTCATATGTCAAGGTCTACAGTCCTTTGATGCTTGATATCCAGTGTCTTGCATACCTTTGTTTCATATATTTTTCTTCCTAATATTTTGGTTGTTTCACAAAGGAGGGTAAATTTGGTCTTGTTACTCTATCTTGGCCTGTTGTGGAACCCTTTCATCTTTAAAATGGAGAAAATGAGGCTTGGAGTATGCCAAATTCAAATGAACTCTGCTGAGATTCATGTGAAGAATTCATGTTATTTTTCCATGTACCATCACCATCTTGGATGTTAAACATTAGTGCTTTGGCATTCTACTGGCCAGACTTGGCTGACTCTGTAGGTGTAGGGGGTGGGGGAGGATGTGTAATCAATTGGTTTACTTTGTCGGGGATTGTGGACATTGATTATTATTCACCTGGGAGTGGAGAACTTTCTAAATGAAATTTGAATCTCTTCAATGACTACTGGCAAGAACTGAAACATTCTCAATAATGAAAATCACATGTTTTAAAAGAAATGGAACGAGAATACTTACGTTGTTTTAGTGATGTTGCATTTTCTCTTTATTTGTAATGGAACTATCTCTTCTTTCCAGGAATATTAAGAGATTTTGTGAGATGTTAGGAAAAATTTTAAAATTATTCACAACGTTTTTTCAAAATCACAACGTTTATGTAAGAGCATGTCCTTGTTCTTAGTAAGTTCATGCTGACATATTTAGAGGTTAATGGACACCATGTACCCTCAAAATGGATCAGTAAAAGATTCTACACACGCACATGCAGGCACACACATACACAGATGTGTGTGTGCATTGGTGTGTGCAAAGCAATTGGGTCCAAATTTAGACAATTGAGGGATTTGGTTGAAGGGTGTTTTGGAGTTCTTTGCGCTGTTTTTGTGACACTGAAGTTTGATGTTATATTAAATTAAAAAGTTATCAAATTTAAAATAATAACAGTATCATGATCAGTTACTGTACTGACTATTAGATGTCATTTGACGTTTCTTTTGTTTTTGCCTGTTCTGATAATAGCTCTGTTATCTGATAATAGCTCTAGACCATACAAGTCAGGTGAGATTGATTTCACAGGATAGTTCTAGGACTGAACCTGTGAGTCATGCCTGGAAGTCCTATTTTGTTCCTTTTTTGGAGTGATTGCTTCAGGGATGATCATAAGAACTAAACCAGTCCAAGGAGATTTATTTCCAAGGCTTCTGTTGAAATTATCGGGAAAGGGAAGCTACCACTGTGTTTCCAAGTAAGTAGGTTATAATCGTGAACTGTATTGCAGCCACTTGCCACTGTTTATTATAAGAGTTTACCTGAGAACAATGACATTAGTTTAGAGGAAAGAGAACCAACAGAAATAAAACCTCAGTAAGACTATTGTTATATACATAAAATCAAATGTTTTTGAAAGCTTGATTTGATCAGCATTTGGTGCTTTGGACTATTCCCTTTAAATGCTGAAGAAAAAGAGATATGGTATGTCTTGATTTTTTTGTGTCCTGATTCTATCTTTCAGAGCATTCTTTAATTTCCTTTTCAAATTTCTCTTTTCTTTTGGTGTTCTGTCCATAGCCATCTCATTTTCTTGATGAATATAGTCCCTAGGTTATTTTTTTCTTTGGCCACAGTCTTAGCTCTATATACATGTTCATTTCTATATATGAATATATGTATTCATTACTTTAATTGTTTATTGTAGCATATTTAAATTTGTGTCTATTTTTATTTTACTTTATGATTGTAATTTGATTAATATAACTCTTCCTTCTCTCTAGTTCAATTACAATTTTAGCCCCAGGAGTCCCACAAAAAATATTACCTTATATATTTTGACTGCTAATAAATGTCTTTACCTTGGTGTCCTATAGACACCCAAATTTGCCATTTTCCAAATTGCTGTCTTCATCTTTCTTTTCAAACCCATTTCTTATTTTAGTCCATTTTATCAATAATTGTACCATGATATCCTCTAAGTCGCTCAAACCAGTCTTTCCTGTGTCTGACATCTAATTTAGTTATGAAATGTTATTTCTATCTCTCAAGTAAAATATTTCTATCTGACTTTTACTGTCTGAGGTATGTCTTTGTGGTTTATGTCCTGAATGCCTGACTAATACTAAAAGTAGTGTTACCAAATAGTATTGTTTACCTATTTTGCCTTCAACCCCCTGTCCTTAGTCTGTGCTCCATTCATTTTGATCTTTCTTAAATGCACCACTTTCTCCAGCTTGAAAGTCTTCAGTGGTATTTAACACCCTCAGAATAGAATATTCACTCCTTAGAATGGGCATTCATGATCTAGTCATGCGCTCTACATATCTTCAGCACCAGCCTTTTTAAACTACTTGTATATTCCTAGATATACCATATTCTTTCTTATACATATTTTTGCACAACTTGGTCTCTGTTCCTGGAATGTCCTTTCCAGCTTCTTGTCCAGTTGGCCGAATCCTACTCCTTGTTTAGAATTCCACATAGAAATCACGTGTACTGTGTAGCTTTCCCTCTTATTTTGAAACATTTATTCTTCTTTTTTCCATATTTCTAAAACTGTTACTTTTCCCCTTTTTTATAGTTGTTAGTTTTTTATTCTCCCTCTTTCCCACCCCATCTCTACAAGAATCCTGAACATCTTAAGAGTTCTATTTGTTTTTTTATCTCTGCACCTTGAGTACCTAGTACAGTATCTTGTACATATTAGGTCTGTAAATGATACCTAAAGAATGGAAGAAAAGGAGGGAGGGAAGGAGAGAGGGTGGTGTTGACCAAATTAAATGCGTGAGGTAAAAGTGAAATAGACATAGATTTAAATAGGCAATTTAAGATCAATTTAATATACCTGGTTTCAGTCACATGCATATCCTTTGTCAGGGAAGTATAGAACACCTCAATTGATAATCCCATTAAACTATATATGTGGTTTCAGGGGAAGTGTGATAATTACCCAAAGGCAACTGGAGTGCTTTTGCCAAAAGAAACAAAAGAGGAGTGTCTTGGGTTTCTCAGAAAGCATAGCCTAAGAGAAAGGCTTATGTGACTATTATTAGGGATTGTAGTCTCAGGATTAAGGTTATGAGTTAGGAAAGGAGTGAGAGCTATATAGAGATGTGTATCATCTAGTTGGCCCAACACTAATTCCCAGGACAGTTCTTTCTGGGAAAGATCGTTTCCACTAGCTCCCATATTCCATTGGTCGAGGTTCCACTCCTCAGGGCACTAACTTTGCTGCTCACCCAGCTCATGCATGTATTTGTGGACACTGAGTGAGGTATTACTGTTCCATATCACAGGAGTCAGCTGGGGGACTCCAGGTCCAGAGGCAAAAGACATGTTGGATGGGCACAAGTCTAGGCTCTGTTAGTTTGGCCTTGTATAGAGTTGATGAGAACCTGCGTAGAACTGGTCACCACTGCAACTGCTGGAAGAAGAGACAGTTAGGCTCGATTGGAGAATTAGAGGTATCTGAGATAGGAGAAAGGAATGCTAGAGAATAAAAATCAATAGCTATCCACTAAAAATGACACAGGAAAAGGCTCATCATAAAACATTAAAGCAAAAGTGTATATAGAATGTGATGCCAATTACTATATTTTTAGAAAATAAACTTGTTTTGGATACCATCTTCTTGTGGCTACAGTATAGACAGACATGTTGAAACAGGTGGGATTTAAGTCTTCAAATATTAGGAGTCTCATCTATAGCAAAGTGTAAATATTGATTAAAAGTATTTTCTTCTTCCTACTTCTTTGTTGACTATAAAATGTCTCTATCCTATATTTATATAGTCAGTTAAAAAGCTAAACACAAAGAGCATATGTGAAATAGTATCACATTGGAATATTGGAAGCCAGGCCAGGAAACATCTATTTGTTATGAGTAATCAAAGTGTGTCTTATATTGAGAAGTATTTGGAGTATTCTTTGATTTGAAGCAGGTTTTCAAATAAATGCTTCTGGATGAAATGAAGCTACATTTTATAATAAGTGCTTGAAAGATTAAAGATAAATGTAATAATTTATTTATTCATAACATTTAGTATTTTCCATGTACCAAACACTGTGCTTGGAATTGGACATATGTGAACAGTAGAGAGTTGGTCCCTGAAGTCATGAGCTTACATTCCGTCTGTGGAGGTAGATGATGAGTAAATAAAATATATAGTCATAAATGTTAAATAAAAAACAAAGGTATTGTGATGAAAAATATAGTGGAAAAACCTAATTTAATAGGGCAGTCAGAGATAGGCCTCTGTGAGGGATAACAGAGAGGTGACTGAAGGAATAGCAAAAAATTCGATGTGTTCAAGGGTAGCTGGAGTACAGTTGCCAGAGGGAGAGTGCAAGAGATGAGACTGCAGAGAGAGGTGAGTCAGATGGACATGGCTTTGTCGGCTGTGAGAGGAACTTTAGATTTAATTCAAACAGGATTGGTAAGGCAGTCTTTAAGCAGAGGAGTAACATAATCTGATTTATCACCTAAACACATGAAAACTTTAGATGTTTATATATGTTGTTTTAAGTTTTTCTTATAAAAGTAATTGTATCTTTAATAAGTAAAATTTGGAAAGTTAAAAAGTCTAGAAAGCAGGAGAAAAAATTTAACACAATCACAAACCATTAAAATTTTTTCATTTATCCTTCTAGCTTTTTCTCTGCTTTTATTTTACCTTGTATTAAATTTTATTTAAAATTTTTGTTTATATCATAAGAATTTTCCCATTATCACATAGCCTTCATAACCATCATTTTAAAGATTATGTACTATTTTATCGCTTAAATACATCATAGTTTGCTTAACCATTCCTAATTTTTGGAGATAGAGCCTTTCAAATATTTTCTATTATAAATAACTATACATGAAATTCTTAATATTAAGCAACTCCTGTATTTCTTTAGCATAGATTTCTGGAAATGAAATTAACTAGTTAAAAAGTAGTAACTTTTTATTACCAAATTTGTATGCAAAACTATTATGTTAATTTAAACTCCTACCATGGGTCTGCAAACTTTTTCTTTTTCTTTTTTTCATTTTTTTTCCTCCCCAAAGTCCCAGTACGTAGTTATATATCCTAGTTCTAAGTCCTTCTATGTGGGGTGCCACCACAGCATGGCTTGATGAGCACTGTGTAGGTCTGCACCCAGGATCGGAACCAGCAAACCCCAGCCACCAAAGCAGAGTGCACAAACTTAACCACCATGCCACTGGGCTGGCCCCTGCAAACTTTTTCTTAAGAAGCTCAGGTAGGATGTATTTGAGGCTGTGCTCCATATAATGTCTGTGGGGACTACTCAGTTCTCCTGTTTCAGTGCAAAAACAGCTATAGACAATGTAAATAAATGAGCATGTCTGTATTCCAAAATACTTTATTTATTAAAAAAATTTTACAAAAATATCTCACAGTTTGTGGACTGAAGCCTGTGTTATACTATTAATTATGCCTTGGTATTATTTGGCTTTAACCCATTAAAACTGTATGTCCAGGAGTTTTAAAATTAAATAAATTTGACAAACTTTAAAATAATTTTACATCACATGTCACTTAAAGCTCCATTGTTATTTTTTAAAGTAAGGTAGAAATTAATAAGCGTATAATTGTGATTGGTTTTAATAGCTATAGCAGTAATTCATTAACTTTCTTCATGTTCTATATTCTGGATGGTTGCTCCATATTAGTCTTTGATGTTACAGAAGACTCTAATCTAATTTGAACTCTGGGAATGGTAATAACTTCTTAACACTTTTAATAGTTGCAACCATGAATTTGATTTAATACTGGATGCTGTTCGGAAACCAGACTCTTTGAGTTTTAAAGCCTCTGACTTTGTCAACTAATCGTCAACTCATGTAAACTTCGTAACCTTGAGAACTCTGCATAGGCTTAGTATAGCCTGCTCTTCGATATACATGTATCTTATAGTGTTTTGTGCCTGTGTTACAGAGGAAGGATGTGAAAAACTGGAACCGTGATCAGGTAGAATAAAGCATTGGCATGTTTCAGAGATCTGTTCCTCTTTATGGTGTTCTATATGGTGCAAGTAGAGTAAGATTCTCGATAATCATCAGGTGCTCTAGTAAGTATTTTTGGAAAATAGTAAGTGAGGTGAATTAAACATGCAGTTTTATTTTTTGCCTCAGCCATCAGTTTTCCCCCCACAAAGGCAAGCCACGTTAGGGGAAAAAGTCATTTTAGTTTCAGTTTACTTGTGAAAAACATAAATAATGGGTGTTTTTTGTTTGCTTTTTTTGGGGTACATTCAGAAAAGCAGTTTTCTAAATTTTTTTTTTTTTTTTTTGAATGCAGTGATCCTAGGATTCTTGTATTAAAACAACCTTAATTTTTGAAAAATTGAATGAAATAACTTGGTTGGAGAAGGATGACTGGTGGAATGGAGGGCAGTATTCTCAAGTTAGGAATGCTAGAAATCTATCCTATGATTTATGATATGAGATCTCAGATGAAATGAGAAGTAATGATGTTAAGTATCAGAAAATGCATGCTTGTCTGGTCTTGATTAAAAAAGCATTACTTTTAATTTCCAAGTTAAGATTTATTATTAGCAGTAAAAATTTTAGTATTTGAAGATTTCATAATTAAGTCAAAATGTATATTCTGTCTCATAGTTAGTCTGTTGAATATTATCATGGTTTTGAAAGAGTCCTTTCCCACCTCTACTGGTATGTGGTATTTAAAAACCACAGATA
Organism: Equus quagga; assembly: GCF_021613505.1. NCBI lineage: Eukaryota > Metazoa > Chordata > Mammalia > Perissodactyla > Equidae > Equus > Equus quagga. The sequence goes on along the minus strand of NC_060282.1, from coordinate 38,434,347 downwards.
CCGTCTAGTGTGAATGACTGAAGATTCTTCTTCCATTTCATTTTAAGGATCATTATAATAACATTTATTAAGCTTCCTGCTAGAATCTATAAAGAAAAATACATGCATATGATCCTTTACTCTGTGTGCTTAAAATTTAAGCCATATGTGGAAATTCATATAGTCAGCAAAATTAAAATGCTTAGTACATTATAAATTAAGTATTTAGAATTAAGCATGATTAGAGATTGTTAGTACTGGCTTTAAGTTAGTTAAACCAAACTAAATACTGGTTTATTCCAAATTATTGTACATCAGTTCTTATTTTATGCATCGTTAATTCAAAACGTAATTCTGTCGTATTGTTTACAGTGTCTTTACAATGCTCAGAGCCTTAAGTTATTTGATATATGCAAATACATTTGAGATATATATGTGAGTTTGGGGCCTATTTGCAAAAGATATATAGAAATATTTGGAATTATGAGTATCATAATATTAGACAGAAAATATTTTACTGTGGTATGAGTCAATTAGTAATAACTATTATGAGTAAGATTAATGTTGAGTTTTAATCTATGTTTTGATTATATTTTCCTATAAAACTAAGTTCAGTTTAAATTGAAGAATTTGTTTTAAAAATTATTTTTTAGTTATGGATCCTAGATTTGTTCATACTGATTTGGTGCAGGATCACTGGGATGAGGATTCTGAATAAAGAACAGTAACAAATAAAGATAAATAAAAGACTTTTATGAGATCTGGTAATTTTCTAAATGATTTTTCTTTGTGATGAATAAAGTATTTGCTTTAGTTTCTTGTATGAATCAAAGTTTTCATTGAAATTCAAAATTCTGATAAGGAAAACTGCTTGAAATAGTTTCTTGATTTTAGAATATAAATAATAATATAGTAATGTTTTTAAATCATGAAGTGATATGTTTGTTCTACCTTGTATCCAGCATCGCTCATATACTTGCACATCTTTTTCTATAGTATTATCATTTGTATATTCACCCACATACACTCAGACATATCACTATTTTATGTGTAAATATACATGTATATTGTATATAAGCATATTTTATGTTAAAATATACATACATACCTGTTATACCTGAAATTTCTGTGCAGTATACTTGTATCTGCATTTTACTTTTTTCACTTTAAATATGCTATTCTGCACTTATTTTTGTGTCGTTACGTACATCTCTACTTCATCATTTAATAGCTGAATGGTGTTCCATTAAATAAATTATCATAATTTGACCATATATGCTGATGTTACTTACATATTTTTACTGTAAATAGTGCTACAAATGAGCATCTTTGTCCATATACCTTTAAAAGCATCTATGAGTGTTACTGTAGGATTACAAGAACTAAAATTGCTGGGTCATTGAGTTGTGCACTTAAAATTTTAATAGGTAATTCCAAAATGGCCTTCAAAAAGATTGTACCAATTTCCACTTCTTTCAGCAGAGCCTAAGAGTGCTTTATCCTTCATAGCCTTATCAGTAGTAGAATTTCATTCATTTAAGCTTTTGTTAATCTAGTAGAATTTCATTCGTTTAAGCTTTTGTTAATCTATCACTGAAAAATTATCTTATTGTTTTAGTTTGAACTTATTTGGCTCCTAGTGATGCTGAGCATTAGTGAAAGCTGGTTGTATTTATTCTGTAATTTGTCTGGTTATATTGTTTGCCCTTGAGTGTGTATTTTTTTTCTTAGTAAGTTTTAGGAGATCATCCTATGCCATGAATATTATCTTTGTTATGTGTTTTTCTAATATTTTCTTCTAGTCTGACTTTTTGCTTTAATTGTGTTTGTTATCTTTTATCATTTAGAACTTCTAATTAAGCTTTTCATTGTCAAAGCTGTGTATAATTACCTTTATGGTTTTAGGTTTTATGTCATGAATATAAAGTTAGAGGAGAAAACTTTGAAACAGCACAAAGTATTAATTAGTGACACTTATGGTTTGGAGTTACCATTAAATCTCATTTGTGTATTCTGGGCCAACTAACAAATAATACACATGGGTAAGGTAGAAAGAGACTAATTATTAACTTAATATCTGATAAAACTGATTAACTATTTGATCTGGGGAGAAGAAAGAACAACAGCAGGAAAAAATCAAGAAGCACACAGCCTTGTTGAAATCCAAATCTTCTGCCTTCTCTGTGCCTGAACTGGACTGGAAAAAAGTACTCAACCAGTATGAGTTGACTCCCTTTGAATTCGTGACCAAGGAGCACAGATGGGTCTTTAATGTTGTAAAACAATGTCACTATTTCGCACATTCTGCAGTTTCCTAAAGCACTCATAACGTCCTCTGTCATTCTTATTCTTAGTTGATGACATTCTTATTTACTGAGAAAACTAAACTGAGTCAGTAGCTAAAATGAATTCTGTAATACTCAGTATTGTAGTTGGCCAGAGAATGGAAAGATCAATGGTAGTAGGAAGTCTTAATGGTGGAGGCTAATTTGAATCAAAGGATGTGCAGAATTTGGATAGATGGAAAGAAGAAAGTATATAAATAGGTATTTAGTAAATATTTTGTGTCAGATCTGAATTGGGCTTGACAGTAAAATGGCAAGTTCAGAGGACAGGGAAGGAATTGATGAGCTAAAAAATAAGATGAATGCATTGTTACACTATTTTACTTCAAGTTACCACCATCCTGTTCTTTCTTTTCTGTGGGCATGTATTTTACTTGTATGTGCAATATGAACCCTATATTACATTGTAGTTATTTTTACTTTAAACAGTCAAGAGTGTTTTTAAAGAGATTTAAAAAATACACATATATATGCCTATATATATTTAAAACTGTGACTGTATGTATACAGTAAGGAAGAAAGAAAGAATATTTTTAGGAAGTCCTCTTTATTTACCAATGTATTTACTCTTTCTGGTGTCCTTCAATTCCTTTTCTAGAATTGAGTTTCTATTTGGTATAATTTTCTTTTGGCCTGAATTTAGCACTTGTCTAATAATTTCTAGTAGTACACATCTTTGGAGACAAATTGTTTTTGTTGTTTTTATTTTGCCTTCATTTTTAAAGGATATTTTCAATGGATATAGAAATCTAGGTTGTTTTTTTATTTAGCACTTTAAAGATGTCATTCCATAGTATTTTGACCACCATTATTTCTGGTGAGAAGTTATCGTTATCATGGTTCCTTTATATGTATTGTGTCTCTTTTTGCTCTGGGTAATTTCAAAACTTTTTCTACCTTTGGTTTTCTGCATTTTGATCGTGATGTGTCTACATCTAGTTTTCTTTTTATTTATTCTTCTTGGAATTTCCTGAGTTTTTTGAATCTGTCAGTTGATAACATTCATCAGTTTTGGAAAGAGTTCTTGAAAGACTTTTTCACCTCTGATAGTGTATTTTTAAAGTTCTTTTATTTCCATTTGGCTCTTGATAATAGTTTCTGTCTCTTTGCTACACTTACTCTTCAGCTCATGCTTGTGGCCTAACTTTTTCACTATGTTCTTTAGCATGTTTATCAGAGTTGTTTTATCATCCCTGTTTGATAATTCCAATATTTGCATCACCTTTGGGACTAGTTCTATTGACTCTTGTCTCTTTTGATAATGAGTCAGTTCTTGTTTTACTGTATGTTTCATAATTTTTTTTATTGAATACGAGACATTGTGTGTAAAAAGTATAATAAAGCCTATGGTAAATAATGTTTATGTTCACAAAAGGGCATACCTCTTCTTTTGTCATGTTATTGGAATAGTTGAGTTGAATCTGGCCTTTGCTTTCTGTTGGGTGGTTGAGCTGGGTCTGCTTCTTGCTTTCTTATATTAAGTTACTGCAGCCTTCGAATTTTTTGGACAGCAGGGTCAGAATCTTTCCTTTAGTATGGTTCGTGATTTTCTCTCAGTTCACCTGACCTACCCTCAGACTTCAGCAGGCCTTGTTCACCTGTCCTTATGGAGGGATCTTTCTTAGTTTCTCTTCCCCTCTCCTAGTCACAGATTGCCCTGCTTGGTGCTCACAGAAAACTTAAGAGTGCCTCGTGAGATTGCTTTCAGTTCTCCTTCTTTACACTCAGACTTCATCAGGCTCCATGTGCCTCCAGCTCAGAGGGGTTTTACTCATCCAGTCCTGTCTCCTGTCATCTCGTGAGCGTTTGATGGAGGCTTGTTGAAAAGAGATGAAGGTGAGTGGACTCCTCTTGTGTCTAGGGTTCTCAAAGATTTTAAGCTGTCAGGCCAGCCCCCAAAATGTCTTTAAACATTTGTTAAAAGTTCACTTGTTTTCTTCTTATCAGCTTTCTTCTCCTCCTACTGCTGTGCCAAGAATGAAAGCCTCTATTCATTCCTTCTCTCCTGTGAGGGACTTTTCACTTTTAGTATTTTCATTCATTAGGTTTCTTTGTGAACACTGCTGTCTGATGAATTGAAAAGCTTCGATAGGTTATATGGCTTGTTCTTGTTGTTATGATGGAATAGAATTCTCTTGTGATTTTCTATATCCTAAGAGAAGGGGAAGTAATTGTTAATTAAGTAACATGAGCTCCCGTACACACATACCTAAAAATCATAGATTCATTTATACTAAATTTGACGATTACCTTTGTTAAAGTTGCCAATAGTTGTCAGCTCATCTCTGCTCTGTTATTTCTTAGCCTCTGATTACTGTGTCTTTCCTTTATTCTCCACCATTGTTTTTGAAATATTGATTCTTCCTTTTTTGTTTACTTAACTGTTCAGCCAAAATTCTTGAAATTATTCTTAAAAATAAAAATAGCAAATATTTTCTTAAGAACTATACGAATCTAAAAACTTCTTACTTTACTATAACTGCATAATAGAAAAATAGTGAGTTTTAGCTACTCACATGAAGATTAACATGTCTGTGTTTCTTATCTCATTCATTGGTTCAAGATAAAGTGCAGGGCACTTTTTCCTGTTTATGACTTGATATTTTACAAGACAATCTCATTGGTTGACAAGATTTCTATAGGTGACGAGAAGCATGTATGTTTAATTTTAATGCTCTGCAACTTTTTCTCTAACCCCAATTTCAGTTCTCATTCTTTAGCTTGGGATTTAACTGCAAATGACTGTAATGCCTTGGTTTAACTAATTGGTGAAGCCTGAGTGGAATGTGGATAAGTGACCCATTTTGGCAGTGAACAGAGAAGTAAAGTACAATTTTCTCATTAGTTGTCTCCCAGCTAAAATTGAACAGAATAATATTTTTGCGAAAATTTAGTTATTTGTGGGGGATCTGTTCGGAGTCAACTCAGTATCAGACTAATTGCATGCTTATATGTCAGATCTTGTGTTATTTTTAAAGGCTGTGTCTCTTAAATTGAGTATAATATGAAAATATCCCTTTAAATTTAAAAGAACACTATCTCTAAATTGTAATTTAAAAGAACACTATCTCTAAATTGTAATTTCAACTGAATTGATGTTAAATTAAGATTATTCTCTTTGATCACCTATTTAACATTCATAAAGTTTAAGCCTGGCTATAAGTCATTTAGTCATATTTGGAATAATGTAATTATATAAGTTAATAGGAATGTTTGTGAATACTTTTTAACTGTATTATAATAAAATAAGGCTTTTAAGATTAGGTTTTCTATGTGAACATATTTGTTACATTTGTTTTCCTTTTTCTTTCTCTAAAATTTCAGTTAAAAAGGTGTAATGATAACTTACTGAGAAGGTTTTTAAAAATTTAGTCAACACTTTTAGTTTTTGGCACATCTGAAAAATCTTTTATAATAACTTCCCCCAAATGGCGAATGTCTGTAATTTCTTAGTTTACTTTTGTCTTTTTCAGTTTGCATGCTTCTAAATTCATATAGTGCTTTGTTTATATAGATGTTATGTGTATTTTTCATTGTGACTGAAAAAAAATTGGGGCTTGGACTTGAGATATTTAATAATAGAGCAAAACTTGTTCTGATTTATTTAAAAAAATCAATTTAATTTCTTTTTATTATTTTTTAAATATAAAACTTGGTACATACAAAAGAATATGTGTAATATCTATGTACGTTTTGAAGTAAAATCATATAATGAATACCATTGACTATTTGCTAAGGAGTTGAGTGTCAGTTTATTTCCTTTTTTATTCCATAGGTGATCTTTCTTTTCATTTGGAGTGCTTTTCTCATCTTCTCTTTCTTTTAAGTGTTTTGTAGCTTTTGGTTTTTTTTTGCTTAATATAGGTTTATTTTTAATTATGAAGTTTGGATTTGTTGGGATTCTTGGGTTTGATGCTTGCTCTCTTTCAACAATTCTGTAAAATTCTCAGCTGTTATCTTTTTCACAATATTACCTCGTCTGCATTCCTTAGTATCTCCCTCTAGAATCTAATTAGACATATGTTTGGTGTTCATACTCAGTTCTGATATCTCTTAGTCTCATTTTAATAGTGTACTTTCATTTTTCCATCTCAGATGTATTCTAAGTTATCTAATTCTGCTTATTCCATTTCACTAATTTTCTCTTCTACTATATCTAATCTGCTGTTTAACCTGTTTGATGAGTTTTTTACTTGAACAATTAAATGTCATTTCTATAATTTCCATTTTTCTTTAAAATATGTTATTTGCTGATTCTTTCTCCTTGTGTGCTCGTTTTCATGCTTTTATACTTTTGTGTTTTAAACATTTTATACATGTTTGTTTTGTGTTCTGTGTTCAAATATTTCCAGTGTTTGATGGTCAAAATTACTTGTTTGTTGATTTTTTGGACTCTCACTTAATGTAGCTTGCCTTCTGCACTGCTTGCTGATTTTTTGTTATGGGAACCATTCACAGATCTTCATTTGTGGCTGTCACATGACAATTAATTGGAGACTTTTTCAAAGAGAAAATTTTCTGCTTTTTGCTAGCAGCTAGAGGGATATTCCTCAGCAAGAAAATCTAAGACTCATCTGCCTCTCTTTTCTGTTGTCCTTAGTTTGAGAATCCTAATTATATTCTTCCTCAAAGCAACTGCACTTGTTTTATAATGTTCCATCTTCAAGAGATGGCTAGTTTCACATCTTTTCAGTAATTATTTTGGTATTTACTTCCGTATTTTTAAATAACATAGCTTTTCTTACTCCTTCTTGATTGTTCATCTTGGAGCATTGTTTATTGGTGTCTTACTGTGGAAAATGACAATTGGCCAAACCTTACCTTTTCCAGCTCCCATCACACATTCTTTATATACGTATAGTCCCAATATTTTTATATCATAACTTTGATTAACTCATTTATTTTTTCAGAATTAACATAGTCTGTCTATATATGTTGTTCATGGCACATTCATGTTGTATTTTATGATCAGTTATCCTTTCCTTTATAACGTTAGTTTTCCTGTATTTCATAATTGTGTTTGTTGTTACTAGGTTTTCCCTATACCTGTCCCTAATTAATTGTTGTTGTCTTGGGGATTCCCATCATTTTCCTCCTGTGTTGGATCCTTTGTCTTCAGGATCCCAGTGTCTTCTTTCTTTTTGTAATTCCTTCTTTTGGTGGAAGGCATTATTTATTGTTAATCATATATTATTTGTGGTGTCTTTAATATTTATGTGATGTTAATTATAAAACAAATTCTATTACAGTGGGCTCATGTGGCAGGAAACAGTCCATAGTAGTTTAAATCTAATTGGAATTTCATTTCTGCATGGATTTTAGAAAAGTCTTTTAACCTTTAAGATTGAATTATATATTCTTGAATTTAAATAAATTTTTAAAACTCTCCATTTAAATGTGTGCAACTCATTTCTTTAAAATAAAAAGGTTTTAATAAATACTTTTTCATGTTTGGAGACAAATTCTATTTCTTACCTAATAACATTTTTGGAGAGAATGAGTTCTTATAAAACAAGAACACCTTTCAAGTTAACTCTTGCTGCATACTGTAATACTGTATTTTTGTTAGTTTGTGGAGAGCTGCTAGAATTGTTTAAAAACTGGATGTTATTTTGGGAAGGTTCAATTTTATTTCCCTTAATATAACATAGCATTTTTAAGCCTTTATTCTGTACACTAGTGGTATTTGAGAAATAGAAGAATTTAAATTCTTATGAGGAATTTGTGTTGTATTATAGGAAACTATATATATTTAAAATATATGCTAAATTCTATTTTCCAGTCGACTTCAATTATGACTCCTCTTTTGCAATCATCTTGTATTCCCCATCATCCCTACTGTTATCTATTTGAGCAAATCATTGCTCACCAGCACATGCATTGGTACATGAAGGAGGGATTGCTTATGTTATCTTAGCATTCTGCCTAGGAATCTGTACTGATCTGGGTCCCTGAGAGAAGGAGCACTGTAAGGTGGAATAGGAGTATACATGGTTTCACTTGTTTGAAAATTCTGTGCAAAGATTTGAGAAAAGGGGAAGTTTCTTTTTCTCTTTCTTCTCTTCCATCCTTCTACCTCCATCTCTGTATAGTTCACTTTTCATAGGATCTGGTATTAATGCTAATTTTACTAATTGTTTAAATAATCTGCAATATTATAGAACAAATGGGCTTCTTTCAGCTAACCTGAGAACGTATCTACCATTTATTCTGAATTTTTTTTTCATCTCCTACCATGCAGCAGATACTTTTCTAGATCCTGGAGATATAATTGAGAGCAAAACTGGCAAATACCCCTCCCTTCATATTCCATAAATCCTGGTGGTGCCAATAATATTTTTATCAAAAATATATGTAGAAATCCAAAAACTTACTTATGGATATACGTAACCTGCGTATAAATTAAGAATGGGATAGTCTGCCTTCGTTAAGTTCTATGATAGCTGCTTTTTATTAGAGAGGGACAAAAACATTTTAGTAGGATGGAATTGCAACTTGTTACACTTCAGCTTTGTGTTTTATGTCAGAATGTTAGCCTGCATTTCATCTAGGCAGCTCTCTCCCTTTGCTTTCTAACATTTAAAGCTGTAATTTACAATGATTCGTTGAGTGGTTATAACAATGTTTCCTTTCACATCATGAATTAGTTTTGTAATAGAAACAAAAGGAAGATAATACTCCGTTCTTATGGCAAGTATAGAAATTGCTGTTTGCTTAAAAAATTAAACTTATTACAGCCAGATAGAGAAAAACAATCTCTGTATGACTCTACTCCTATGTGGAAGTTGAACATCTAGACAAAGAGAACAGATTGGTAGCTACCAGAGGAAAGGGAGGGTTGAGGTGGGCACAAAGGGTGAAGTGGTGCACCTACAACACGACTGACAAACAATAATGTACAACTGAAATTTCACAAGGTTGTAAACTATCATAATCTCAATAAAAAGTTAAAAAAATCAAGCTTAGTCCTATTTTTAAAAGATGAATGCAGTTTTGATGAGATACAATTCACATTCCAAAAAATTTATTATTTTAAAGTGCATAATTGAGTGGTTTTTAATGTGTTTGCAAGGGTGTACAACGGTCACCATTTTCTAATTCCAGAAAATTTTCATCACTCCCAAAAGAACTGCACATCTATTAGCAGTTATTTTCCATTCTTCCCTCCCGCCAGGCCCTGGCATCCACCAGTCTGTCTTTTCTCCTCTATGATTTTGCCTGTTCTGGCCATTTCATGTAAGTGGAATCATACAATATGTGGTTTTCTGTCACTAGCTTCTTTCACTTAGCTTATTTTCAAGGTTTATCCATGTTGTAGCGTGTATCCATACTTCATTCCTTTTTACAGATAAGTTTGCATTCTATGACTTCATGTTGTTTGTCCACGGACAGTTCATATTGTTCATGGACATTCATGTTCTTTCCACTTTTTTTATGAATAATGCTCTGAAAATTTATGTGCAAGATTTTGTGTGGACATATGATTTCAGTTCTTTTGGTATATACTTAGGAATAGAATTGTTGGGTTATATTGTATGTTTTGCTTTTTGAGGAAATGCCAATCCATTTTCCAAAGTATTTGCACAATTTTATATTCCCACCAGCAATGTATGAGGGTTTGAATTCCTCCAAATCCTTGTCAACACTTGTTGTTGTCTTTTTTATTATAGCTATCCTAATTGGTTTGAAGTGACATCAAGCTTATTATTTTTAATGACGAATTATAAGAATTTAAAATCTTGTTTTTTAGGTGCCGTACTTCTCTGTAGTGTACAAGGACTAGCAGTTAATGTTGATCCAGTCTTATACACTTGGCTCATTTATCAGCCTCAGAAACGAACCAATAGACATATGCAGCAGGTGAGAAATTTTTATAATTTATTCTCTAAATGAAAAAATCCTTTTCTCATTTATTAGAGTTATATATTTCTTCTGTTGATTTTATTTTTACATGTGCTAGAATTTTTTGGTCCCCCACTCTGCCCTTTCAAGCAGTTCTATTCCTTAATTTCTGTACAAGAAATTATAGCTCAAAGTAGAGTTTCATTGACTATTAAAGGGGCTTTCTGTACAATTGCTTGTAAAGGAGATCCAAAAGACGGCCTAGTTTAAATGGTCCTGGTTCACTGGCCTGTTTTCCCTCATAGCACCAACATGTTTGTTCTCAGAGTATTTTATACGTAAGAATTACTTAGTAAATGTTAGCTTTCATTTTTATTATCTCTATATTTCTTCTTCATCTTTAAGTTTATTCAACGGATGTGCTTTGTGTGCCTAACTCTGGGATTGGGACTGTTGGTGCAAGAGAGTTGGGGTATTTGTTAGTTTAAAAGAATATAAATTACAAAATAAAAAGTAACTAACTGTACTTTCTAGAATACTTAAATATAATTCTCTACGTCATGTCACTTAAATGTAATTCTGATAGATGGGTTTATTATTCCCATCTTAAAGATGAAGAAACTGATGCTTATTGAGATTTACTTACCTGTTGTCATATATGTAGTAAACGGCAGAACTAAGAATTTTTAAGGCCAAATTTATGCTATATTGAATTGCATTTTCCCATTGTCTTAATTGTGGTTTTGTAATATTCTACTTGGAATAGCATTATATCTTTTTTCTTAAGTAAATTTAAGCTAGTTGATAGGAGAAAAATACACAATTATATAATTACATAAGAATATAAAAAATTGTCCAAAACCTACAACCCATGTCTCAAGGAGCATCTTTTAAAGGTTTTTTCTTCACTTTCTCCTAATTTAATTTGAAACTCCTGCCATCCCTCCCCCACTCCTTCCTTCCTTTTTATCAAGTAGATACAGAATATGAGGCAATATGCTAGATACTGGGGCTACAGAAATAAAACTCATGGTTGAGAATATCCTTCCCTCTCGAGGTATTTAGCGTATTTGAGAATATGAAGGAATATAGTAATGCTGTTCTTAGTAATTGCTACATTAGATGTATGTATAGGATTATATGAAAACAAAAAGGAGGAAGAGTTCTCACAAGCAGATAAGAGTGTTAAAAAGAGGAATTGACAGTTGAGCTGAGCATCATAGGAGTAAGCCAGACAGGAAAGGTTGTTCTAGACTGAACTGTGTGAGCAGAGGCAAAGAATATGCAAACACTTGACAAGAAAGGGACCTTCAGTTTTTCCAGACTAGAGGCAAGAGTCCTTTAGAAACTGATAGAAATTAGAAACCAATTTATAAAAGATTTTATTTATGATGCTAAGTGTTTGATACTTTATCCTGAAGGGTAAAGAGGAAGTACAGGAAACTGATATAAATAGATTTGGATTTTAGAAAGTTTACTCTAGCAGAATGTAGAGTGTGAGTGATGGGGAAGTAAGACTAGTGGCAGGGACCATTTGAAAAACATTTTAGTTGTAAATTTCTTTTTCCTTATTGAGATAAATTGACATATAATGTTATATTAGTTTCAGGTCTGCAACATAATGATTTGATATTTGTATATATTGCAAAATGATCACCACAATGTCTAGATCAAATTCATCACCACACATAGTTACACATTTCTTTCCTTCTGTTGAGAACTTTTAAGATTTACTCTTAGCAATTTTCAAACATACAATATAGCATTATTACCTATAGTCATCATGCTGTACATTACATCCCATAACTTATTTATTTTATAACTAGAAGTTTTTACTTTTGACCCTCTTCACCCATTTCTCCCACCCTCTGCCTCTGGCAACCACCCATCTGTTCTCTGTGTCTCTGTGTTTGGCTTTTTTGTTTTGTTTAGATTCCACATACAAGTGAGATCATATGGTATTTATCTTTGTCTGACTTATTTCACTTATCATAGTGACTTCAGCGTCCATCCATGTTGTTGCCACTGGCAAGATTTTCTTCTTTTTTTTTTATGGCTGAATCATATTCCATTGTATTGTAAGGTCTTCACTGGTTATTTTATAAGTGATGCATTTATCTCCAGTACACCATAGATATCCCTGAAGGTTAAATAGTATTCTAGCACCTTAAGTAAATTAAACATTCTTTTGACTGATAGCAAGCACTTTCAAAGATTTTTATTTTTAATTTTTTTATTATATTGTTTTATAATTACTTTAAAATTAAATATATGTTTATAACTTCCAAAGTAGTAGCTTTATTTAAAAGACAAACTAACAAATACCCATAATCCTGCTCATCCAGAGTTACAATAATATTGGGGTAAAGATCTTCATAGCTACATCTTTGTACTTTTCCTTTAATTATTCGCTTAGAATTATTTTTAAAAGTGTAATTAGTAGCTCAAGGCGTGTAGTTTAGCATATTTTAAGGCCTTTGTTATATTGCCACTTTGCTTCTAGAATTGGTGTACAGTTTACATTTTCATCAGCACTGTATAGTATTACTATTTTACTATAGTTCAGCATATCTCAAAAATATACTTTTTAAAAGTCTGTAATCTACCATTTTAGTCTTACATTTTCTTTAACATGGAAATTGGAAGAATAGTATAGTTGAACCTTGTGACCTTGTCACCTAGCTTCAATACTTATCAATTCATGACTAATCATCTTCACTTTTAAAATCTGTTGTGTGAAAAAATGCCAATATTCAGTAGTGGTGAAAATGTAGAAAATGGATGAACTCATATACTACTGTTGTAAGTGAAAATTGAGAAATTTCGCAATACCTAATAAAATTGAAAATGAGCATAATACCCTATGACTGCCAAATCCCACTTTTTGATGTAGCTGTTCCCTTAGAGTGACACTCATGAGCATAACGAGTCATGTACAAGCCTGTCATTGTGATAGTATAAAATTAGAGACAACCTACATTACTGTCTCTATTGAAGTGGGTAAAGCATGGCATAGTCACATGATGTAATACTTTATTGTTAAAAAGTATACAATAGGTCTTAATATGGATATCTCAAAATTATATTTCATACAAAAACCAATTTCCCAAGGATATGTGCAATATGAGTGTCTATGTGTATTTTTCCAAAACCACCCTTAAAATAAATAAATTTAGGGGCCGGCCCACTGGTGCAGCGGTTAAGTGCGCACGTTCTGCTTCAGTGGCCCAGCGTTTGCCAGTTCGGATCCCGGGTACGGACATGGCACCGTTTGGCAAGCCATGTTGTGGTAGGCATCCCATGTATAAAGTAGAGGAAGATGGGCACGGATGTTAGCTCAGGGCCAGCCTTCCTCAGCAAAAAGAAAAGGATTGGCAGCAGATGTTAGTTCAGGGCTAATCTTCCTCAAAATAAAAAAAAAAAATAAATGCATATATGCAATATGTGTAACTAAATATAGGTGTTGAAAATCAATTTGAAGGATTGTATCAGTAATGTAATAGTGGTTGACTGGGAGGAACGTGCAGTTGGTTGGCAGTCAGAGGGAATTTTATCTTTATCTGCAATACTTTATCTCCTTTTTTTAAAAAAGCAAATATGATAAAATGTTGATAGCCAGTAAGTATTAGTCCTAATGAAAATATGGATGTTGTTTTATTCTTTATAATTTTCTGTATTTTTACATTTATTAAATTAATAATAAATTAAAGGATTGAAAATTTTATAGGAAGAGGGACCAAAGGCTTTAGGTACTTGAGAATCATGGGACAGGACACATTTGGGCTAGAGATTAACTGAAATTTGAGAGAATATCCAGCACCAAAAGGTGGAAGAATGTAAACAGAGCAATGGGAGGTTGCTAAATATGAATACTGCTTATTTTGATGTCTTTGGCTGGAGTAAACATATTTCCAGAAAAGTGGAGGGAATCACTCATCTTCCTCTTCGTGCAGTCTCTTCATGCCTGACACGTAGCACCTATATTAGCAATCATTCAGCAAATATTTATCAAGGATCTGTTGGACACCATTGTAAGTATTTGGAACACAACTCTGTAGAAGACGTTTGAGATCCTTGATCTCTTGTTAGAAAGGGTTTCTGTTTGTTTTTGTTGTGTTTTTTTACCTATGTGAAAATGCACCCAGAGTTTCAGCCATCAAAAGGGAGATTTTGTTTGTTTGTTTGTTGTTGGGTATTGTCAATATCATTGCTTTCATTAATCTCATCTTTCCACTGTTGTGCTTGAATTCAGTATCGCACTATGCAGCACATAATTTTTCTGTAATTTAGTTTTGATCCTGAACTTGGTTCTAATTTCTTAGAGTGCGTGGTCATGTTCTAGGTTTATAAATGATGGCCAAGAAATTTAAGGGATTATGGAATCACTAAATGATACAGCATAAAGGGGATTTCTAGTAGACATCTCAACTCCCTTATTTTATAGATGAGGAAGTTAAATGAATCAAAACTTAGATTATGCTCTGCATTTCTCATGTAGGACTTAAATACTATTTCCTGTTTCAAATTGTATAAATATTATCAGTTTGACTATTTAATATAAAAGCAGATATTCTGCATTGTGAAGGTTTGTACAATACATTTAATCTTGTTATTTTCTTTTTTTTCTTCAATTTTTTTTATTGAGTTATTGATAGGTTACAATCTTGTGAAATTTCAATTGTACATTAATGTTTGTCAGTCATGTTGTAGGTGCACCACTTCAGCCTTTGTGCCCACCCCCCACCCCACCTTTCCCCTGGTATCCACTAAACTGTTCTTGGTCCATAATTTTAAATTCCTCATGTGAGTGGAGTCATACACAGATCATCTTTCTCTTGCTGGCTTATTTCACTTAACATAATTCCCTCAAGGTCCATCCATGTTACTGCAAATGGAATGATTTTGTTCTGTTTTGCAGCTGAGTAGTATTCCATTGTATATATGTACCACATCTTCTTTATCCATTCGTCTGCTGCTGGACACTTAGGTTGCTTCCACGTCTTGGTTATTGTAAACAGTGCTGCAATAAACATTGGGGTGCACAGGACTTTTGGGATTGCTGACTTCAAGCTCTTTGGATAAATACCCAGTAGTGGGATGGCTGGATGGTATGGTAGTTCTATTTTTAATTTTTTGAGGAATCTCCATACTGTTTTCCATAGTGGCTGCACCAGTTTGCATGCCCACCAGCAGTGTATGAGGGTTCCTTTTTCTCCGCAACCTCTCCAACATTTGTTGCTATTAGTTTTAGATATTTTTGTCATTCTAACGAGTGTAAGGTGATAGCTTAGTGTAGTTTTGATTTGCATTTCCCTGATGATCAGCGATGATGAGCATCTTTTCATGTGCCTATTGGCCATCCGGATATCTTCTTTGGAGAAATGTCTGTTCATGTCTCCAGCCCATTTTTTGATTGGGTTGTTTGATGTTTTGTGGTTGAGTTGTGAGAGTTCTTTATATATTATGGATATTAAGCCTTTGTCAGATATATGACTTGCAAATATTTTTTCCCAGTTAGTGGGTTGTTTTTTTGTTTCAATCCAGTTTTCATTTGCCTTGAAGAAGCTCTTTAATCTGATGAAGTCCCATTTGTTTATTCTTTCTATTGTTTCCCTTCTCTGAGAAGGCATGGTGTCCGAAAAGATCCTTTTAATACTGATGTCAAAGAGTGTACTGCCTTCGTTTTCTTCCAGAAGCCTTATGGTTTCAGGTCTCACCTTTAGGTCTTTGATCCATTTTGAGTTTATTTTGGTGAATGGTGAAAAAGAATGGTCAATTTTCATTCTTTTACATGTGGCTTTCCAGTTTTCCCAGCACCATTTGCTGAAAAGACTTTCTTTTCTCCATTGTATGCCCTCAGCTCCTTTGTCAAAGATAAGCTGTCCATAGATGTGTGGTTTTATTTCTGGGCTTTCAATTCTGTCCCATTGATCTGTGCACCTGTTTTTGTACCAGTACCATGCTGTTTTGATGACTGTAGCTTTGTAGTATGTTTTGAAGTCAGGGATTGTGATGCCTCCCGTTTTGTTCTTTTTTCTCAGGATTGCTTTAGCAATTCGGGGTCTTTTGTTGCCCCATATGAATTTTAGGATTCTTTGTTCTAATTCTGTAAAGAATGTCATTGGGATTCTGATTGGGATGGCGTTGAATCTGTAGATTGCTTTAGGTAGAACGGACATTTTAACTATGTTTATTCTTCCAATCCATATACATGGAATGTCTTTCCATCTCCTATGTCATCATCCAATTCTCACAGAAAGGCCTTGTAATTTTTATTATATAGGTCCTTCACTTCCTTAGTTAAATTTACCCCAAGGTATTTTATTCTTTTTGTTGCGATTGTGAATGGTATTGTATTCTTGAGTTCTTTTTCTGTTGGTTCATTACTGGAGTATAGAAATGCTACTGATTTATGCAAATTGATTTTGTACCCTGCAACTTTGCTGTAGTTGTTGATTACTTCTAACAGTTTTCCAGTGGATTCTTTGGGGTTTTCTATATGTAAGATCATGTCGTCTGCAAACAGCGAGAGTTTCACTTCTTCCCTCCCTATTTGGATTCCTTTTGTTCCTTTTTCTTGCCTGATTGCTCTGGCCAGGACCTCCAGTACTATGTTAAATAAGAGTGGTGATAGAGGGCATCCTTGTCTCGTTCCTGTTTTCAGGGGGATGGCGTTCAGTTTTTGCCCATTGAGTATGATGTTGGCTATGGGTTTGTCGTATATGGCCTTTATTATGTTGAGGTAGTTTCCCTCTATGCCCATTTTGTTCATAGTTTTTATCATAAATGGCTGTTGCATCTTGTCAAATGCCTTCTCTGCATCTATTGAGATGATCATGTGGTTTTTATTCCTCAGTTTGTTGATGTGGTGTATCATGTTGATTGATTTGCGGATGTTGAACCATCCCTGTGTCCCTGGTATGAATCCCACCTGATCATGATGTATGATTCTTTTGATGAATTGCTGAATTCTGGTTGCCAAAATTTTGTTTAGAATTTTTGCATCTATGTTCATCAGTGATACTGGCCTGTAGTTCTCTTTTTTCGTGTTGTCCTTGTCCGGTTTTGGTATCAGCGTGATGTTGGTCTCATAGAATGTGTTAGGAAGTGTTCCATCTTCCCTAATTTTTTGGAATAGCTTGAAAAGGATAGGTATTAAATCCTTTCTGAAAGTTTGGTAGAATTCCCCAGGAAAGCCATCTGGTCCTGGGGTTTTATTCTTTGGGATGTTTTTGATTGCTGTTTCAATCTCTTTCCTTGTCATTGGTCTGTTCAAATTGTCTGCCTCTTCTTGAGTGAGCTTTGGGAGATTGTAGGAGTCCAAGAATTTATCCATTTCCTCCAGGTTATCATTCTGTTGGCATATAGTTTTTCGTAGTATTCTCTTATAATCCGTTGTATTTCTGCAGAGTCTGTTGTTATTTCTCCTCTTTCATTTCTGATTTTGTTTATTTGAGCTTTCTCCCTTTTTTTCTTTGTAAGTCTGGCTAGTGGTTTGTCAATTTTATTTATCTTCTCAAAAAACCAGCTCTTTGTCTCATTGATCCTTTCTACTGCCTTTTTCGTTTCAATAGTATTTATTTCTGCTCTGATTTTTATTAATTCTCTCCTTCTGCTGACTTTGTGCTTCATGTGTTCTTTTTTCTCTAGTTCAGTTAGGTGTGTTTTAAGGTTGCTTATTTGGGATTTTTCTTGTTTATTAAGATGTGCCTGTATTGCGATGAATTTTCCTCTTAATACAGCTTTTGCTGTATCCCATATGAGTTGGTATGGCATGCCATCATTTTCATTTGTTTGCAGGTATTTTTTGATTTCTTCTTTAATTTCTTCAATGATCCGTAGATTGTTCAGTAGTGTGTTGTTTAGTCTCCAGATCTTTGTGCCTTTCTCAGCTTTTTTCTTGTAATTAATTTCTAGCCTTATAGCACTATGATCTGAGAAGATGCTTGTTATTATTTCAATTTTTTTAAATTTGTAGAGGCTTGACTTGTTTCCCAACATATGGTCTATCCTAGAGAATGTTCCATGTGCACTTGAGAAGAATGTGTATTCAGCTCTTTCAGGGTGGAGTGACCTATTTATGTCTATTAAGTCCAATTGTTTTAGTTTTTCATTTAACTCCACTATTTCCTTGTTGATTTTCTGTCTGGATGATCTGTCCATTGATGTGAGTGGGGTGTTTGGGTCCCCTACTACTATTGTGTTGTTTTTAACATCTTCCTTTAGGTCTGTTAATAGTTGCTTTATGAATCTTGGTGCTCCTGTGTTGGGTGCATACATATTTATAAGCGTTATTTCTTCTTGATGAAGTGTCCCTTTGATCATTATATATTGTCCCTCTGTGTCTCTCTTTATCTGTCTTATTTTGAAATCCACTTGGTCTGATATGATTATTGCAACACCTGCCTTTTTTTCCTTGCTGTTTGCTTGAAGTATTGTCCTCCACACCTTCACCCTGAGTCTGTGTTTGTCCTTGGGGCTGAGGTGTGTTTCCTGGAGGCAACAAATTGTTGGATCTTGTTCTTTAATCCATTTTGCCACTCTGTGTCTTTTTATTGGAGAGTTCAATCCGTTCACATTGATAGTGATTATTGATGCATGTGGACTTAGTGCTGTCAATCTGTCGCTCATTATCTTGTTTTCCTGTGTTTCTTTTCCTGTGTGCTTTTGACTACCCATTTAATACTGCAATTTCCTATGCTGGGTTTCTTAGATTTTTCCTTATCTATGATTTGTGACTCTGTTCTGTACTTTATTTTAGTGTCTACCTTGAAGTTTGTATTTAGAATCTTGTGTATAATATAGTCTATTCTCTGGTCGTCTCTTACCTACTTGAACAATACTGATTTAGACCCTTTGCTCTTCCCCTCCTAAATAATTATTTTCATTTTTTATTCCAACTCAGTGTATTAATTTGTAGTTAGAGTGCTAAGATCGTCCTTGTTTTGGTAGTTTCCTTACTTTTACCCTAATGCTATAATTGAATATTTGCTATCCTGTTCTGGTTCTATTCATCGGTCTCCCTAGTCTGTGGATTGTGTCCCCTTTCTCCCTTCTTTCTTTTTTCAAGTATGAGACCCTTCTTGAGGATTTCTTGTAATGGAGGGCTTTTAGTTACAAATTCCCTTAACTTTTGTTTGTCTGGAAAAGATTTAATTTCTCCCTCATATCTGAAGGAAATTCTTGCTGGATAGAGTATTCTTGGCTGAAGGTTTTTATCCTTCAAAGCTTTGAATATATAACTCCATTCTCTCCTAGCTTGTAAGGTTTCTGTAGAGAAATCCACTGACAGTCTGATCGGGGCCCCTTTATAGGTTATTCACTTTTTTTTCCTTATTTCCCTGAGTATTCTCTCCTTATCATTCCTATTTGCCAATTTACTACGATGTGCCTTGCGGTAGGCCTTTTTACATTGACAAATCTAGGAGATCTAAAACCCTCCTCTACACACATTTCTCCATTGATCCCTAGATTTGGGAAGTTCTCTTCAATAATATCGTTAAGCACACTTTCTGCTCCATTTTCCTTTTCCATATTCTCGGGAATTCCTATGATCCTTATGTTCTTACTCCTCATTAAATCCATTATCTCTCTGAGATTTTCCTCATTTTTTTTTAATTCTTAGTTCTCTTTCTTCCTCTGTCTGGCGCCATTCAGCCTGTCTGTCCTCGATTATGCTAATTTTCTCCTCTATGTTGTCTATACGGGCATTCAGGGAATCTGTATTCTATCTGGTCCATTGTGTTTTTCATCTCAAGTAATTCTGTTTGATTCTTCTTTATGATTTCAATCTCTTTTGTGAAGTAACTCCAGAACTTGGCTTGTTTCTCTATCTTTCTCTCTACCTCATTGAGTTTTCTGATTATAGCTGCTCTGAATTCATTGTCACTTAGTTTACCTAATTCCAAGTCCTCAGGACTCAATTCTGTGTTTTTATTGGTTTCCTTCTGGTCTGGGGCTTTTATAAATTGCTGGATGGTAGAGGAGCGGGTTTTTCTCATGGTGGTAGAATTCAGTTGCAGTTACAGCCTGTCGCCACTAGATGGGGGTCGAGAGCAGCGTGTTAGCTCTCCACCTTGGGGCAAGATGGCTGTGCCCACTGGCTTTGCTGGGGGAGAGGGGCTGTTACTCACTCTCACAGGTCTGGGTTCACATCAGTTCTGTTCTCTGGTCTCCCAAGGCCCTTGATTTATTTCCGTCCCCGGGACGGAAGCTTTCCCCCATCAGCGGGTCTCCACTGAATCAGCGGCAGGAGTCCTGGATGATCCCCCGGTCGCACGGCCCCTCCCCCGCTCCTTCCCGACCCCTGCCGCAGCGATCGCAGACTCTAGGGGAGGGAGTGATGTTCTCTCCTACCGTTCCAGCGCCTCCGAGGGTGTAAGCAAGGTTATGATCTCTGCCTTCTCGGTATTGTATGTCTCTAACGAGCTGGCATTATGTTTATTCTCTGAAATTCAGTTCTTCCAATCTTTTGTTGTATTTTGGAGGGGAGAGAATCCCGGGTCAGCTCACCCTGCCATTTTGCTCCGCCCACTCCCAATCTTGTTATTTTCTTATCAACTTTCTTGTCATTTTACTCAGGCTAAGTAGCAACTTGTAAAATAATATGCCTTTTCCCCTCTAGCTCATAACTTGATTGATTATATTACTTATGTAATGTACACATATTCTAATTGAAATTGTTTCATAATCTAAATAATATTAAATAAGTATTATAAGTTGGGTGAGGCTTAAAGTTAGGTCTCTAAAACTGTGGTTGTTGTGCTGCTGAGGGTAACATTACACCACGCTGCTGCCTGACCAGCCCCCTCCAGATTCATCATCTGATGCAGCTGTATAATAGTTATCATCTATTGTTACCCCAGCTGTAATTTCCTTCTCAATTTGTGGCTAAAACCCAACATTTGATGACTGTTTTCTACTGAGTTCAACATTGATCTTTGATCGTGTAGCAAACTTAAAAATACCTGTTTATTTTTTTTTGCCAAATATCTGACAAGATTGTATTGGGTGTCATCAGCAGTAACATCACACTTTATTTCCGTGGATAAAGATGAAAGAGCTGCTTTATTGTCCAGCTCAGCACTCATGCATTCAATATAGGATCATGTTTTCCAGCTTTCTATAACTATAGATATTTTCCTGTGCTTTCCAAATATGCTGTGGATATCACTATGTCAGATAAAATATAGAGATTTTTAGTAATTCTTAACAAAAATTGGACTGTCCATATTAACATGTACATAATCAGTTGCTAGAAGTATGTCGCTAAAAATGTCATTTTAACAGCACCACACTCTAACCAACTAAGCTAACCAGCCTCCTAAAAATATCATTTTATAAGCATAACTTTTTATTTTCTAGTAATCATAATTTTCAAAGTCAATTTTAGTTTTGATTTGTCCTTAACATATTATCTTTATACTTCTTAGTAAAATTTATGTTAAATTTTAATTATTTCCAAGCTCTCTTGGTTTTCATATACAATTGTAATTTAAAATTGAATTAAGCTTCCCTATGTGTGTGTGTGTGTGAGAGAGACAGAGATGGGGAAGGCTAGAGAGCCTTCATTCATTCTTTCATTGCTTTAAAATAATAAAGCCTCAACTCCAACTTCTGAAGGACTTTCCTCAGTGATGCCATGTTTAATCTTCACTGCTTAAGAAATTAAATAATTCAGTTTTTCATTTGACTCTGTCCAGCAGCCTGTGATAGCTGTTCCTCTTGTGATGCCAATTAGCAGAAGGAAAGACGATGAGGTGTCCATTGGAAGTGCACCCTTGGCAAAGCAACAGTCATATCAGGCCTCTGAATATGCCAGCAGCCCTGTAAAAACAAAAACAGTAACAGGTAAGTGTCAAGAACTCTAAAGGGTCTGTGATTTTAACCTGCCTTTAAGCTAACAAGTTAGCCAGGCCACAATTTCATGAGTGCTGGCCAAAGACACGAGACTCCCGGAATGGAGACAAAGGACTTCATTATCTACAGCATTAGCAGTAATGAGTATTAGCGTTTTCTTTTGTCCCTACCCTAAGCCTGATTCCCACAGGGTGGCATGAAGAGGGCCAGGTGATACTCTTACAGGAGAGGAGCCCTCAATTTAGAGAACTTGAACCTTTTAAACGTAATGGGTAGAAAGCATAAGGTACACTATATGTACCTGGCAAGACTGAAAGTAAACTTGCCCTTTGCTCAGGAGGAGGACAGTATCTCTACCTTCTGAGGCTGTACACTGTCAATACCCTTGAAAACACAATTGAGAACAAAGGCATTCACTGTCTCTACTTGAAAGACGTACAAAAACACAAGAGACCCATGAAGAATGTCTGCTAATAGTATCTTCTTTCTTAAAGTGAATTCTGGCAAACCACAATACATCTCAATCTTCTTTCCTCCCCCTTCTCTCACTTTCTCAGCTAGATCATTTGTGCAAATATAGAACATAAATATTCTTCCATAAGACAATTTCTTTTATTTGTTTTTGTGTAATAAAAAAATACTTTATGATTTCACTTTAAGTGGTGTTCTTCTCTTTAACTTCTAATGTTTGTGATGATGGGCCACTTACCTTCAGTTGATTTTATATTTTTCCTTAGATGTTCAGCTTTATTTCGTATAACTCATATATTCCCAACCATATTGAAAAAGGTTTTATATTTTCAGTAAATCAAAAATCACTTATTAATTGTTTTTAATGGGCAAGACTCTGTTGTAATTGATATTGAGGGTAGAAATATTAAGACGTAATCCCTTCCCTAAGGAATTTAAAATATGATCATAAGGAAGTTCCAACTAAAATTTGTGATTTAGAGGAAAACTTGGTATTATTTCCTTACCATATTTAACAATAGCAGCAATAAAAATGCTAACATAAGTATTTGTGGAGTTTCTTTTTTTAAATTTTATTTGGTTTTTTTGGAGGAAGACTAGCCCTGAGCTAACACCTGCCAATCCTCTTCTTTTTGCTGAGGAAGACTGGCCCTGAGCTAACTCTGTGCCCAACTTCCTCTAGTTTATATGTGGGACGCCTACCACAGGATGGCTTGCCAAGCAGTGCCATGTTCCCACCTGTGATTTGAACTGGCAAACCCTGGGCTGCTGAAATGGAACGTGTGCACTTAACTGCTGCGCCACCAGGCCGGCCCCTGGAGTTTTATACATAACTATTATTCTTCTCTGCTCTTACTTTTCCTAAAATGTGGTGCTATGTTTATTTTGTGGAATCATTAGACTTCCACCTGTCAGCATCCACAAGCCTTTTACTTTGTTGAGATTTTATCAGTTAACAAAAATGCCTATGCTTAGTTTTTGTATCATAGGAAGATGATCTGTAACTTGTATTGAGTTTTTAGTATAAAATTAGATATTATTTCCTTTAGATACTATACTAGAGTTTCAGACTTCAGATTTTTTGAACTGGTAATTTACATAAAGAGGTTTAAAAGATCACCTGTAAATAAAATAAAATAAATATCCACCAACTGTCAATTGATTAAAATAAATTTAATCTCAATATGTATATTAACCGCATATTCTGACCTTCTGCTTTACTCTTTAGTCCTTTTCTTTAAATCGTACTTGATGATTGATTTAAAGTAATTCTTAAGAATGAGTAAAGATGACAGAAGATGCTTATGATTTAAATGAAATTGTATGGCATAGAACTCTATAGAAAATAAGATCATACATTTTAGAATGTATTTGATATACTTGAGAAGTTTTATATATAAATTCATATCTCATAACAATTACATATCAATTCACAAATGATATCAATTAAGATCTGAGATTTATTTTGCTTTCCTATACTTTCCCATTTTTTATAAGAAATTAATATTAATTTTATATTGAGGAAAATATTAAAACCTGAAAACATAATTTCCCGTCACTAATTATTACATTATAAACTATGAAGACATATACAATAACAAATTGTTCTTTATTTCAAATTACAAATGTGAACTGTGTTTTTTGCTGTTGACTTGTAGATATTTGCTTTTTCTGTTTTAAGAGTTTCCCCATCTCTAGAGCCCTTAGGTTACATACCCTATATGTATTCTCTTTCTAGGTAAGAAATAAGTTATTTCACCAAATATAAATTCTCACTCAAGCTAGCATAACAATGAACGGTTATCAGACTAATGCCTGAGCTTACCTTGTTTGGGGACTGTAAGATTTATAGAAGGTAAAAAGCCCTGAGTGCAGAGTTTATTCTTTATGACTTACATATCTTCCCCCTTGGATGCCCACCATTTTCACTTGTCTGGAAACATAGGTGGTAGTGCTCTCTTTTCTTGAGAATGATCTTTGCTAACCATTTTCTGTACTTAGAATTGTTTTGAAAATTTGTTTTATTTTTTATTGGACTATACAGTTTCTGTTTTGGTTTTAATTTGAAAAATGTTTTATGAGTCCTCTGAATTTGTACTTACTTCTAAATGTAGTTATCCCTGTTTTAATTATTATTTACACTGCATGATAAACTGTAAGGAATTTGGTAAGGTATTCACAGCCTTTTACCCATGTTTTTTGTTGTTTTTGTTTCACTTTTACCATCATAACCCTTTTAAGTGTACAATTCAGTAGTATTAAGTATATTCATATTATTGTGAAATGCATATTTTAATTTTTTAACTGAACTTACAGTGGAGAAATATTAGTGTTAATTTATGCCTGAATTCTTATTAAAATAATTTTTTATTTTTATATTGTTAACTTAAGGTCCAATGTTAGTCTGAAGTTCATCCCCAACAAGTTATGTAGTATTTTTTTTTTTTCTGCTTTATCTCCCCAAACTCCCCCTGTACATAGTTGTATATCTTAGTTGCAGGTCCTTCTAGTTGTGGGATGTGGGATGCGCCTCAACGTGGCCTGAAGAGCGGTGCCATGTCGGCGCCCAGGATCTGAACCCTGGGCCGTCGCAGCGGAGCGCGCAAACTTAACCACTCGGCCACACAGCCGGCCCCATATGTAGTATTTTTGACACATGAAAACCAAGGCTTGGTGATACTGCACTGGGCTTGATTTTTCTTTTTAATTATTCAACACGAAGCAGGCATCTTCCTCTTCCAGTCTCAATTAAACAGTGTTAAGTAGGTGGTTGCAGGGAGAACATGTGCATGATGGCTGGAAATGTGTTGACAGCAGAACAACACTATTTCAGTGATACAGGCACATAGGGCAGGCTAAGCCAGAATAAAAGCATGTTTTACATGAAGATAATATATTATCATGTGAAATTCTAAATAATCATCTAGGGAATCTGTATATCCTTCAAAACAAGGAAACCTCCAAAAGCTATAACATCTGTTTACCCTATGTTTTGGAAATGTTATGAACATTAATTTGGAACTCGATGAAAATGTCTGTAATGGAGATGAAAACTTTAAAAAGCAGGATACTCCGTAAGTGATAGCTCTTTAAAAAGTAGTAGCCATTTTTATCTTACATGTTTATATATTATTTTTAAAGTCTAAAGCACTATAAGTACACAGCTAAAATAATAGAAGGCTTTTTAATTTGACTCCTCAAATACTACCAAGATAATAAAAAACGTGATGATTAATGATGTAACTTTTAGTAGATAATGCCCCAGATTAAAAGTATGGAACTTTAGCTTCTGACCATGATGGAGTAACAGGGACTAGATTTATATTCCCGATGCAAATAACTAACAAACTGATCAAAATGTATGAGAGAAAAAAAAATTTCAAGACATTGGACAATATGCAGTGCAGGACTGTAATCCCTCAAAGAAGGGAAACAAGTGAGTTGAGCCCTAGGATTGCCCTGGCTTTCTGGCTGAAGGCACATTCCAGACCACAGAGCAGGGTGGGATATGTCAAGGTAAGCTCAGCTGTCTTACTGAATTGAAGTTCAGGGAGGCAGAAAGATTGAAGTATAAGAAAGCAGAGAGATGACTAGGAATTATGGGACAAAGTTCCAGAGAGAAAAACTACACAGCAAAACAGGGCTGGAAGGGATTCAGATTCCTACTGTCCATACTATAAAATTCCCATTGAGCATTCAGAACATTCAGCAGAGACCCCAGAAAGGGCATGCCTCAGTAGTGGAGCTAAACTGTCCGTAGAGTAAGGGCTACCCCAGACCTGCTGTAAACAAGGTTAAAAAAAGCCTCTGAAGGAACCAAAATAGTGAGTAAGTTAACTGCTGGCAAAATGAAGCCTAACACTATTACGAGAAATACAACAAGATGTAGACATGTAACAACTTAAGTCAAGCATTCAGTCAAAAACTATTAGGTATACAAGGATTCAGGAAACCTTGACCAGAAGAAAAACTAGCCAATAGAAATATACTGAGAAATAGCATAGAATTGTCAGGTATATTAAATACTTGTACATTAGAATAGGCTTAAACTATGTTCGGGTATTTAAGGAAAGATGAATACATTCTGGAGAGAAATGGAAGATATAAAAAAGATCCAAGCCCAACTCTAGAGATGAAAAATATAATATCTGAAATGAGAAACTCACTGGGTGGAATTAGCAGTAGAGTAGACACTGCAGAAGAAGAAATCAATAAACTTGAAGACGAAGAGATAGAAACTTGCCAAAATGAGGGGTCTGGCCCCATGGCCAAGTGGTTCACCCACTCTGCTTTGGCGTCCCAGGGTTTCACCAGTTCGGAGACTGGGTGCGGACATGGCACCACTCATCAGGCCATGTTGAGGCAGCATCCCACATGTCACAACTAGAAACACCCACAGCTAAAATATACAACTATCTGCTGGGGGGATTTGGGGAGAAAAAGCAAAAAAAAAAGATTGGCAAGTTGTTAGCTCAGGTGCCAGTCTTTAAAAACAAAAAAGAAACTTGCCAAAATGAAACACAAAGAGAATAAAGGGAAAACAATGTACAGAGCTTTAGTGAACTGTGGGATGATAATTAATTAGGGTAGTCAGGGTAGGTCTCACTGCAAGTTCATATTTGACCAGACACTTGAAGCAGGTGAGGGAGTGAGCCATGTGAATATCTGTAGAAAAATTATATGGAGTTACGCGCGCGCATGCGCGCACACGCACACACACACACACGCACACACACACACGCGCGCACACACACGCACACGTGCACACGCACGCACACGCGCACACACGCACTCACGCACGCACACACACGCACGCGCACACACGCACGCACACACACACACGCACACACGCGCACACGCACACACGCGCACACACACGCACACACGCACACACGCACACGCACACGTGCGCACACGCACACATGCACGGACACTCGCACGCACGCACGCATGCACGCACACACACACACACACACGCACGCACACGTATTTCTAGGAATAAACTAATTAAATCCCTTCACTTTATAACTAAGGAGATTGAGTCAAAAAGAGGTCAAGCAACTTAGCCAAGGTTAAAAAATACTTAATGAGATTATTTTTAAATGAAAATTCCAGATTATTGTAGTAATTCTGTGATTATTAGTTGCCTTCTTTCATTCCTTAGTGGCATAAACAGCTCTAAAAATCAAGTCTATACAAATTCAGTTATCTGTTATTTCCCCTCTAATATCTAATATATAACCAGCCAACTTCACTGTCTTTTTTTTGGTCAAGGAATTGTTCTAAATTTTCAGTTGAGTCCCACAGGACTAAGATAGCGAAGAATTTTGCATTAGAGCTACCAACATGGCTGTACCACCCCTAACCTTTGCGATGAACACAAAAGGTTCTGACACTTTGTTTGGGTGTCACTTCGATGATGCAGTTAAGTTTCTGTATGAAACTCAAAAGTGAACCAGTACTATTGACATATTTTTTCTTTTCTTATATATCCTTAAATATATCCCAGAGTCATTGCTGCTTCTAACAAAATAAAAAAAAATTATGATGTTTCAGGTGTTTAAATTTTTGGTCAGACATATGGAAATTCTCTCTTATTTAGTTCTCAAAGAGAATTAAATATGAGAAATCCTTAAATTTTAAAAAGGACTTTGTTTATACTACAGATAGTGAAAGGTTTCAGACTTTTTTTTTCCTTTGAGAGAATCTTTCTTTTGACAATGCACTTAGTTTATTAGGTAGACTATTTCTAATTGCATTTTTTTCTGACCTCATTTCAAAATATAGTACTTTTAAGCTAAGGAAGAGTTCAATAATGTAGCTATAATATTTAAGATTGAGTTACATTTGGCTAAAAGTATTAGAAAACTCCTGATAACAGTGGTTTAAACAAGATGGAATTGCTTTTTGTCTCTCATGTGAAAGCTTAGGGTAGGCACCCCAAGGTGTTACGGTCCTCTAAGATCAGGTACATTTTTGCTGTGCTATTACTGGCCTCTGTTGCCAGGTTTGCCTCATGATCCACAGTGGGTGCTTCAACAGTTTATCATATTTGCATTTCAGTGAGCAGAAATGAGTAAAGAAAAGGGAATTCCCTGGCTCTTTAAAAGCTGTACAGAAGTTGCACACTTTTACTTATAAACTCTCCGCCAGCAGCTAGTCACTTTAACATATTTAACTGTATAGGGTCTCAGTAATGTAGTCTCTAATCTTTAAGTCCATATGTCTAGTCAAAACGTGTGGGTTCTAAGAAAAAAGGAGAGAGTGGATATTAGTGGTTATTTAACAATCTCTGCTACAGTAACTTAAAATGGAATGTCACAAGCTGAGTTTTGGAAGTAAATTAGGAAATAAAAATTTTCCTTTTAAGTGGGGATGTCAGAAGACCAAGCTGGTCAAAGTGTTTTCATGTCTCTGGTGTGGCTTAGATTTTCACAATGGGAGATACAGGTTTGGGAGTCTTCAGCATATGGATCATAGTCAAAACCACAGAGTGCATGATGTCTCAGGGAGACCATACACAGCAAGATGAGAAGAAAGCCCCAAATTTAATTCTGAGTAACTTTTTCTTTAAAGAGTAAGGAGAAGGAAGCAATGGAGGAGATTGAGAAGCGTCATTCTGAAAAGTAGGCAACAAGGGAACATGTGTACTATACATATGACACAATTGAAAAGAGTTTCAAAATGAGGGTGGGTAACTGTATGATATGCTGTAGAGTCATCATGGACAATGAGGCTGAAAAACTTCAGTTGGCAAGGTCACTTGGCTAGAGGAGCTTTAATTGTTGGGGAATAAATGGGAGTTGAGCACATAGAGACAAGCCTGTGTGCATCACTCTTTCAAGAAATTTGACTGTACAGACACTTGGGTATGTCAATAGCTGTAGAGAGGTCAAGAAGAGAGAAGGAAAACTTGGAGATACAGTAAAATTGGAGATAATTTATACAGTGAGATCACAGGTGAAGCAGAATATAAGATCTTATAAACAGGTCTAAGATTTAACAGGAGAATTGCCTCTTTCTTTGAGTTAGAGGTAAGAAGATAAAAGTATGTACCGTTATAGGTCAATTGAGTTAATTTTCTCTGTGTAAACAAGTGTTTATGCAGGATGAGTATTGTTTGCCTTGCACTGTTTCAGAGAATGTAAGAGATTAGGAAATGTATAATTTTTTCAAAGCAAGCCCCTTGTTTTTCATGTACAAGGAATATGTTCCTTTTAAGAAAGCAAGACATGACATTACACTTTACCTTCAGGGTTGTTTTTATATTTTTTAATCAGTTTAACATGTTACTCCAAGTTTGAAATTCCTTCAAGTCTTTAAAAAAATCGTTCTACCACAGGCAGTATAAATTGTGGGATGGTTTTAAGTAGGGAGATTTCCGATTTTTGCTAGTAATAGTTGCTCCTAAAGGCACTGATGTATTTCTTAATTTTTAAGAATTGTGGGTTATAAGTAAAATAGTTCACACCAATATAGTTACTCATCTAAAAATGTTTAAGCATCCTTAATTTGATTAAATTTGGATGTTGAGCAGGTATGTTCCTAATTACAGTGTGGAATTAGTATTATGTACAAGAAATACATTTTTTGTGGATTTATGTATATTCGAAGTTGTTCACTTTAATCATGTAGTTTAACATAAAATTCCATTCCTTTGTGATTAGATATTTAATTTCAGTAGAAAATATTAAAGCATGAGAGTAGACACTAATGCATAATATGCAATTGGTTTTATTCTCTCAGGGATAAAATGTGGTTTAGAAAATATTTTCCCCTTTGGAATAGAAAAAGGTTTAAAATAAAATGAAATATGTCTAATGAAGTCTGTCTAAAATTTAAAAATTTGAAAATATTCAGAAAGTAATCAGAGAACTTAATGGAAATATAGATTTAATAAATTGCTTTTTCTTTTTTGTACTTTATAAGAAAATTATTTTTATTTCTAAACCTAAAATTTATGGGAAAAAGTACTAGCGGTCTACAGAGCTTAAAATGATACTTCATATTTAAATTATCTTATAATTTGTTTCTACACTATTCTGGGCAATGAACATAATTTATAGTCAGACAACATTTCTAAACTTAGTTTTCTAAAGGATTTCAACAGATGCCGGATGATCATTTGATGTATTAGCCATAGGCTGCATGGTTGTAGCCATAGACCAGAGTTTAACACTGATTTTTTGTTTGTTTCATGAAACATCCCTAGATCATTGGATGAGAATCTTTTATTGGCATGTCTGATAATTGCAGTACTCGCTTGGCTCTACCACATACCTGAATTTCTTGTATTGCTAGTGTTCATATGAAGACCCCTCAAGTAAATCATGAGGTCATAAAGAAATGTAATTTATGCTTTTTTAGTGTCTCCCAGTTTGTCTGGCAGAATGTCTTACAGTTAGTTTGTTGATTAATTCCAAGGATGTGTTCAGTTTGTTAAGCAAACTAGGTTTATTGATTTTTATTTTATTTTTTTTTTTTTCTGCTTTATCTCCCCAAACCCCCCCTGTACCCAGTTGTATATCTTAGTTCCAGGTCCTTCTAGTTGTGGGATGATTTTTATTTTTAAATACACTACAATTTGTATAGCATGTACGTAATATCTTTTCTTCTTGGAACCTTAATTCCCTAGAATTAGACCAGTAATTATTTCATATTTAATTTAAAAAAAATTCTTATTCCTGTACCTCCTTGCTCGTTTTTTATTTCTCTAGGACTGCAAAGCAGAATATTTATTTATTTATTTATTTTTAAAGGTATGCTTTTGTGTTTTTTTCTTTTTCTTGGTGAGGAAGATTGGCTCTGAGCTAACATCTCTTGCCAACCTTCCTGTTTTTGTTTTTTTTCCCCTCCCCAAAGCCCTAGTACATACTTGTATATCCTAGTTGTAAGTCCTTCTAGTTCTTCTGTGTGAGACGCCACCTTAGCATTGCTTAATGAGCAATGTGTAGGTCCACACCCAGGATCCAAACCCACGAACCCCAGGCACTGAAGTGGAGCATGCAAACGTAACCACTAGGCCAGCCCCAGCATAAAATTATTTATGTATGGTTTCTTTTAACATGTTCAAATTTTACTCTCATTTTGCTTTGAAATTAGTATATAGACTTGACTGAATTTTGTCAGTGGAGGTAGCTTTGCAAGGTAAATTATTTTAATGTTGAGAAATTACTTTTAAATTCTACATCCTGTTGGAGTTATTCTTCTTTTATTACTGTACCACTATCTC
Source organism: Equus quagga (assembly GCF_021613505.1). Lineage (NCBI taxonomy): Eukaryota > Metazoa > Chordata > Mammalia > Perissodactyla > Equidae > Equus > Equus quagga. The sequence continues at coordinate 38,402,619 of NC_060282.1, read as the reverse complement.
ACTCCTTCCCCTTATTAGATGTCTTAGCCCAAGCCTGGATCAAAACAAAACAAAACAAAGGAAAAAAAACATAACCACTGTTTTTGGTTTCCTTGAGCACAGCTGAGGCAGGCTCACATTTTTTTAAAGGTATTACTTAATAGTGAGAGAGAATGAATTACAAGTACAGAGAACACAAACTATTTGAAAATAGTTAATCTTCAAAGTAGTAGTCTTCAATCTTTTTTCTTAGTGTATTCTTATCAGTAAAAATTTTTGAGTAAGCTTCTGTAGTCTATCATTTATTGATTTATGCGTTAAATATGTGTGTCACTGTATTAATATATTATAAAGCATGCAAAATACTTTTAATTTTATTAACATTGAAATCTTATTCTGACAATTTTAATCATATCAATGTTTCAGTGAGAATAAATTATTGCGCCTCATTTTTAAAATACAGTTTAATACTTTGTCATGATATCTTAAAGGTTTAGTTCTTAAGTTTATTTCAATAGTTGATTTTAGTGGCTATCATAATTGAAAAGCCACCTCACTGAGATACGTAGATCTAAGAGGCGAAAGGGCATAATTGATGCACTCAGGGGACTTAATTTTTCAATCCCATCCATTTTTCAAAGGTCTTGTTGACATCAGGCTAGTAAATTTCCATATTCCTTATATCAATAAGATATTCTTCCAAATTAATGGAAAGGTGTTGCCTTTTTCTTTTAAATAAATTAGTAGTATCTTTAATCCATATGTTTGGGTATGTGTGTTTTACAGGAATCTTTTAAAAGTGTGTATCCAAATTGTGAGGATTAATTCAGTTAAAAGTAGAAGATAATCTGATTAACTGTGTCTATGTAAATTGTAATATGCTACAGTTAACTGGAAGCAAATGGAAGAGTAAAGGGCCCCTGCCAATTCCTTCTTATTATTGACTGTCTGCTCTTCTTTCAGTATACTTACCATAGTATTATCTGTGGCCTTCTGACATGGAGAAGGGCCTCAATGTCATTCTACTCTACTAAACATTAACAAACTGTGTCTTTTCTCATTTTTGAATAAAAGTAAAAAATCTCATATTTGTCCCAGCAGCTCGATGGATAGTCTTGTAGTTTTGTTCACTACTTTTCTGGAGGTCACTGCTGTACTGGGATGTTATCTGGAAGCTTAGGGTTACCTAGAGAAAGACCCTCATATAGGGCCCAGGTAGGAGGGTCCCAAAAAGCCAGGTTAAACTGAGGAAGATATTGGGTAATGCAACTTAAGAAATCTGAGGTGGAGAAAAGATTAGAAGAATAAAAAATTAATAGCATTTCCAAATATGCAGGCTCAGGCAAGAGAGTCCTTGGGATAATGACCAGCGAATATGGTAATGGAAGGAATGAGAGCCAGGTGAGCTAGGCAGGCACTAAAGTTGAACAGTTCTTGAGGAAGTAAGCCTGGGAAATTGGGAAGCCCCATGATATGCTTAAAACATTTGGGGGCGTTTTGGAGCCTATACAGGCTGTGTAACGGTATTGTGAGGGCTGAGCAGGTACAGCTACTAATATATTCCCTGATTTTCCCCCTAGTTGATATGTGATTCCTTTACTAGGGAAGATTACATTTCTGAATTAGAAAGGCCTCTCTGATCACAAGAAATAGAAACTGTATTCAAATGATTTTAAGTTTTAAAAAAAGGAATATTTATTGATTCCCATAGTCAAAATGGTAAAAAAAGGCAAAGGTAGATCTTTTCTTTGGAATGACTTAGAACCAAAGACTCAACATCATCAAGACTCTTGTCTTTTTGTGTTGTCTTTTTAACTTTCTCTTAGTGAACACAGGTTTCTTGACTTAGCAGTGTACATGGCTGTGGTACCTCTAGACTCACATTTTTAACTCTCTGTGATCAAAGAGAAAGAGATCTGGTGCATTATCTGTTGAAAACATATCTGAGAAGGATTTTGTTTGGCCTGTCTTGGATCGTGTGTATATCGCAGACAATCACTGTGACCAGGGAGGTTAGTTACTATGATTAGCCCAATGACAGCCTGGGTTGGATTATGTATCCACCTCTGTGTTCAGGGGCATGAGATGTGATACCAGAAAATGTAGGGATAGCAGAAGCATGGCTCCTGGGGATAGTTTTTGAGAGTCAGTCAGCTATTCCTGATTATGTCTAATAATTTTTCATTTTACAATTAGTCACAGCAGGTTTAAAACACAACATGTTGATTATGTAACACTTAGACTAAATTACATTTACACATTTATATTTTGATAGGAGTAAGGTAAATGGATTATGAAAGTATTACACACATGAACTAGAAGGCAGAGGGAAAAGAATCTAGAAGAGAAAGACATGGGGTGCATAAGACAGATTGCAGATTTTACAACAGATTTTTGTCTGTTTGTTTCTTGACCTAGAGTTTGTTCAGTTGGGGGAAAGGAATTAGGAGGTGTTTTTGTTGCATACAATTTTGAGCAAAACACTTCTGCTTTACACTTATTAATTTTGCAACTTTGTTTTATTATAAGAATTTTTTCTAGAGGTTCATTAATTTGAGTTATCATAACATGGTTTAAAATATGTCAGTTAATTTTAGAGTTCTTTGAGAAAAACATTGTGATATTAATAAGTACATTGAAAGGCTTTGGAATATAGAATTTTTCTTTGGAAATAAGTAAGTTATTCTAGTTTTTATACGAACTGGCAATAATTCAGCAAAAATTCAACCAAATTGTTTTATATGCAGCGTTCCCCACATCCCCCACCCCCTTTAGCAGTCAGAATAAGATTATAGTTTCCAGATGAAATTCTGAATGTCACATAGTGATGACATATATTTTCCTGGTTGGCTCAGCATGAGATACAATTTTGCATGCCATGTCACGCTGACTTGCAGAATCCAAAAGCCATTATTTCCCAAGGCGCTTCAGGATGATAGTATCAAATGTAGTTTGTATTTTGATGAAAAGTCTCAGACGTTATTGTAGGTTACTTAAAGTTTTATATATTATCTAAACTCCAGAAATTTAAAAATAGTACTACTATGTAAAAGTCTCTTTTCTTCAAGTTATTTAAATTTATATTGCCAAATAAAGTTGCCAAAAGTAATGATCAGTGTAAAATATGGATCAAGAATTAGGAAAGTCTGATAGAAAAACCAGTAAACTAGGGAGCGAAAAACCTAGGTTTTGACCCTATCTGCATTTTCATGTCAGGCTAACCTCAGACAGCCACATTTTCTTCATTTATAAAATGTTAATAAGTATATCCAATAATATCTCACAGATTTGTCTTATTATAAGACTTATAAGTCTTATAATAAGACAAATAAAATATGTGAAAGTTTTATAAAATGATAAAATACAATTCAGATAGAAAGTGATAGAAAGTGCACATTTTTTATGTGTTTGCTTTTTTTTTTTTTGAGGAAGATTAGTCCTGAGCTAACTACTGGCAATCCTCCTCTTTTTGCTGAGGAAGACTGGCCCTGAGCTAACATCCGTGCCCATCTTCCTCTACTTTATATGTGGGACGCCTACCACAGCATGGCTTACCAAGCAGTGCCACGTCCGCGCCCAGGATCTGAACCAGAGAACCCTGGGCCGCCAAAGCGGAACATACAAACTTAACTGCTGCGCCACCAGGCTGGCCCCATGTTTGCATTTTAAAAGGAAAGCTATAGGCTTTAAGCGAGGTGAAGTTTATTTTATCTGTTAGCTCCTAACCCTGCCGGATAATTTTATCTTTCTTTTCTCTGTTTGATCTTAATCATTTTAAAGCTATCTTAAAACCCAGTGTTTCCATTCATGGCTATATAATAACATAGATTTATGACATGCTTTGTTATACCAGTCATTTATTTTTTCTTTTAGAGGTATCTCATATCCAATTGCGTAGACATCTCTGTTTAGGTATCTTACAGGCTGCTCAAGCCTACCATGTATCAAATCTGCACACCTGTGTACCTCTCTCCCCACCACTGTTGACTGTTTGCTCAAGACTGAAACCTAAGATTCATTCTTAGTCTCCTTTTCCTGTCCATTCTGCCTTCAAGTCATATCTTGAATCTTTTTCTTTCAGTCTGTTTGTATGCTGCATCCCTAGACAGAATCACATAATTTTCTAGTAGAGAGTAATGTAAGGGTATCCTAACTAGTCTCACTGATGTTGTTTCCAAATTATCTCATCTCTGATATCAGTTATCCTAATACATTGTCCAGATGACAGCAAGAGTCATCTTATTAAAACTCTAAATTGGATCATTTTATTCCCTGCTTAAAATGCTTTAGTGACTTCTTTTCGGACCCAAGATAAAATCCAAACTTCTTACCGAGGCCTACAAAGTTTGACTCGATCTAGCTGGTCTGTCAGTTTCTTTCATTCTATTTATATCATTTTTCCTTACACTTATCCTCTTTCATTTCTTCACACACTCCACGCTTTTTGTTGCCTAGAGTCTTTTGCATATGCTGTTTCTACTTGTTCTATTGCTCTTTTCATAGCTATGTACTTTTTATAGTCCAAGTCTTAGTTTAGATGTTCCTCTTTTGGTAAAGAAACCTTCCCTATTCAGTCTTTCTAAAATAGGCCTGTACCGCCCCCCAGGATTCTCTACCTTAGCACCTGTCTTTTTATCATTGTTTTCCATTCTTTTTTTCTGCCTCTTTGTCTAGAATGTTTGTCAAGGACTATATCTGACTGCTCACTTTTGTATTCCCAGGATCTAACAACTGTTGTTGGTCTTGAGCAAATATGTAGTAAATAAGTTTTGCACAAATGAATAAAACCTTTTTCTCTCCTGTTATTTTTATTTAGAGGCTTAACAATCACATTTCTTCACCTTTTTTGCCTCTTGTCCTTTAATTGATTTAATTTGATCTCTAACTTTTCATATCTGTCCAGATTTCCCAGGGATATTGATCAAATGTTTAGGAGAAGTTAGCAGCTTGTGGTACATTTTAAATTGGTACACATAATCTTTCAGGGTATTCCTGCTACGTTAGACATTTAGGTGTGTTTTAAAATATTGAATTATGATAATAGTCCAAGTACAACCCAGGATATTGAGGAAGAATTTTATCTTTAGTCAGATAAGCAGTAAATATAACCTTGAGTTCTTGCAGTGTTCTTAACTCTGTACTAAGTGCTTTGAGAAATTGAAAATAGTATATGACATGACATACCTCTGTTCTGATGGGCTTTAGTTCTAACTGAGGAGAAAAAAAGTAGTGTGCAGTGTGGTAGGCATTATAGAACTGAGGAAAATTTAGGGAAAGGAGCAATTACTATAGACTTTAGGAATTGGAAAAGTTTTCATTGAAGAGGTACAACTTGAGGTAGATCTTAAATAGGATTGGCAGTAGTCAAGAGGGAGCAGTTTACTTGGATGGGAACAGCAGAGGGAAGACATTGAATTGGAGTGGAGTTTCTTTAGTAGAAGTAGTAGAAAACAAAGCTGAACAGATTCAGAGAGGCAAGACCAGAGTATACAGGGCTTTGAAAACCAGATAGGGAACTTAGGTTTTCTATCTTAGATGCTCTTCATTCTTAAATAGTATCCTATGGTTGAGAGTAGTCTGTAGGATGGATCTGAAAGAGGAAGACCCTTTGCAGAAAAGTGAGTTACTCTATAGTGATGCAGATTTTCAACAGATTGGTGGCCATGGAATGGGAGAAAAAAGTACAGATTTAGATTATTTTTGAACCTGAAAATCGACCCTTTTTTCCCCTTACCTTTTGCAAGAGGTATGTTTATATTTCTTTCCAGTGATACCAAAAATCATTATTAGGATTTGAATGAGTAATAGCTTCTTTTCCATAGCTATACATATGTTATTTAGAAAAGAGTGAAAGTCACTATAAGACAATGCTTCTACAATTATTACACTCCACATTATGATAAAATTTTCTAAAACAGGTCTTTGCGACCTATCCATTTAGTAAGTCTGTTACTCATGCAGTTCCCGCTTTTGAATGTAAGCTCCTCGAAGACGTGACCCCAGTCTTATACCTCTTTGTTTCCCTAGGTCCTAGCATAAGTAGGCACTCAGTAATGCTTACTGAATTGAACTAAGCAGCTCCTCCATAGCTTGTAAGGCTTGGAAGAGGCCAGCATTTTCCTTTACTCATCGAAAATTCAGGTTTTCCAAGCCACACCAACTGAATGGAAGAATAGCAATATAGTAAAATTCACAAATTGGCATCTGTCTGCCTTTATTCCTACTTTGCTGCAATTACCTAAATCCTTGTGTGTCTCCTATAGACTCGAGGAAATGGAGGATTGAAAGAAAGGTAGAGGGATGTGATTACTCTTCTACTGTGTTCCTCAGCCTAGTATTTTTGCCAGTATTCTTGCCTTCAGGGAACAGCAAGGAGGACAACCTGGATGGAGCAGAAAGAGCACTGGGAAAAGGGATGGAAGGGGAAGTCCAAAAGACAATGGGGAAACCAGATCGATCCTGTAGGGGCTTCTAGGCCATTGTAAGGACTTTGACCAATAAAAGTGAGTCAGATGGGATGCCATAGAAAAGTTTTGGTAGGAGGAGAGGTATGGCTTTTTTGGGCTATTTTAACAGTATTTATCACTCTGGGTGCTGTGTTGAAAATGGACTGTAGGGAGGAAAGTATAGAAACAGCTAGACCAGTTGCCACGTGGCTGTTGCCATAATGTATGCCTGTAATATTGGTGACCTGGACTAGGATAGTATCACTAGAGGACTCATGGTCAAATTCAGGATGTATTTTGAGATAGAGCCAATCAAATTATGCCAATTGTCTGGATGGGTGCTATGAGAGAGAGAAGGATTGGGTTTTTTCACCTGAGCAATTGGAAAGGTAGATTTGCTATATACTGAGACAGGAAGGAATATAAAAGACAAGGTGTAGGGGCAGATGGAGACTTCAGTTTTGCTTTGGCCATGTTAAGTTTCAGATTCCTATTAAATGGTGATGTTGAGTGGATAGTTGGACAAATAGTCTGAAGTTTAGAGGATAGATTCAGACTCTTCCCTGGGAATTGTCACCATGTAGAGGTTACTTAAAGCCATGACATTGAGTGAGATCATCTAAGAAGAGAGTTTACACAATAGAATTCTTTTCTTGTTCAAGGAAAATCCATTGTTGTATTCACATTTCGGTACCTCTCCTCCAGTCAGTAACTCAGGCACTTTCCATTTAGGCATACTACTGATCTGGATGTTCTGCATTCCAGCCAGTAGATAAACAAAGAGAAAGATAAATGAGAAAAGCACACCTGCTCTTATTTGTCCCCAAAACTTAGAAGCACCACCTCAATTTAGGTCACATTTTATTGTTGAGAATCATTCACACTGTCTTGCCTAGCCACAGACTGGGTAATATAGGGGAGCAGGAGAACTGTTTCATGGGCATTATTGTCGGACATACAGAGTGACAGTGATCCAGGAACTAAAAATTTTCAAAGAATGAAGGTGTGAAAGTGCTGACCTCAGGATCAGATAGATTTTTGCAATAAGATGGGATGATGGGTGTGTTTCTTGGATGACATGAAATTCAAAGTGAAGCTCTTTTTTTAGGGAGGAGGTAGAAAAATAGACTGGAGATGGCAACGAGGATCAGGGAAGCCATATACCCCGCTTCCAGGTGCAATTCTGTGCAGGGTTATGGGAGAGAAAACATCAGCTACTTAAGTAGACTCCGCAGAAAGCAGTGTCCTCAGATTGCTTAGAACAAGAAGATGAAGAGTAAATTCAGGGAAAAGTTTTAGGAAGATACAGGAGATTTTGCTAATGATGTATCATGTATTCTAGAGGGCAGAATGGGAAGAGATTTCAGTGTTATTGTGGAATAAGACATGGAGTTACATAGGGATTGTACAGATCTTTTTGGTGATAAGAGTCTGGATGATAAGGAGTGTTCTTAGAAATTTTTGCTTTTCCTGGTGGCTGGTGTAAATGGAGATAAAGGGTGTGAAGGTATTAACCCTGGAGTTTGTCAGGCAGATTTAGGTAGCAAAGCTCTAAGTGTTGGGGGCAGGAGGGACATGGTCTTTCCAGGATCACTCAGGTTGTATAGTATTATTCCAATTTTATAATATATGTATGTGTATCAGGTACAATTCTCAGTCTATAATCAGGTGTGCAAAATGTACCTTTATTTTTCTGTAGCAGAGATACAGAATTTATTTTTGATCCTCAATTCTGCTGGATTAAAGAAGTAAAGTAATGAAAGTCAATTCAGGGTTGCCTAGAGTTGTGTCTGTTTTTCAGGGGGAGGATATTGAGAAAAGAAGCTGACCCTTGTTTACTGGGTTCTCTCGCATCATCCCTTCTCTCAGGCAGTGAGAGTGGAATGCTGGAAGTATCTTTAGAAGTGGGAACCTGAATTGATCTCTTTCTCTCTGAGTATTTGAAACAAATTTGAAGAAATGAAACTTAAGTGATCTATTCAATAAATAATTAAAGTTAGTACTTGTGGGTACTTAAAATGATTGCAATTATATATGCCAACTTAAGTCACCAGACAAAAGAATAATGACATTTTTAGGCCTGGAGTTTTTTTCTTTGCACTGCAGGACCCCCACAGATTAGTCAAGGATCAGAACTTATTTTTCCTGCTCTCCACTTAAAGGAAAAAGGATCAAATGCAGATCAAATAAATACATTTCATGAATTTATTTACATTAATATTCAGACTATGTACTGTGGTCATAATAGATCAACTGACAACTTCTGTACCAGCAATCAAATAAAATGAGAAGAGTTTGGGGTGTTAGCAAAACAGCTCCTAATTGGTCGTATTTTATTTATTTATTTATCTATTTATGTATTTATTTATTTATTTATTTATTTTTTGAGGAAGATTAGCCATGAGCTAACATCTGCCGCCAATCCTCCTCTTTTTGCTGAGGAAGAATGGCCCTCAGCTAACGTTCGTGTCCATTTTACTCCACTGTATATGTGGGATGCCTGCCACAACATGGCCTGATAAGCGATGTGTAGGTCCGCAGCTGGCATCTGAACTGGTGAACCTGGGCAGAACGTGCGAACTTAACCTCTGAGCCACCGGGCCAGCCCCTGGTCTTATATTTTTACTCTCTCCCTTTTCCAATGATATATTCTTTGTTAACATCAGAATTTTCACTTATAAAGTCCAAATTTTATTACACTTCCCTGCTTAAAAATTTCCACCATTTTCTTGGTATCTTCAGGATAAACTTTATGTTTCTCAGCATGATATTTATGGTCTTTCACAACTAGGCCTTAACTTACCTTTCCAGCACTACCTCTAGTATACTAGTTTCATTTGATGTACAGTATACTTCGCTAACACCAAACTATTTGACATGCACTTTGTGCCTCTGTTCTCTCTGCCTGCAATTCCTTCCTCCTTTGATTTAAGAATTCCACCCCAACCCAATTCTGTGTCACTTCCTTTGTGAAGGCTTTCCTGCTGATACTTGATTGAATTAAGTCAGTCTTGTGTTCCCAGAATATTTTATAGTATAGCATTCATCATACTCTAGGATAATCATAGTATTTAATTAAGTCTGTGTCTCCCTCCTAGATTGCAAGCTCTTGGAGGACAGGGATTGTGTCATTTTTTTCAGACCTTACTACAGTGCCCTGGTATTTAGTAAATGGACATTGAATAAAATTTTTGAGTTTTTGATGAAGATTCCTTTCCACCTTCCTTCCCCTTCTCTCTTCCCTTTTTTCTCCTTTCACTTTCCAAAATATATGTGAAGGTTCAAATTCTAGCAGCAATCTGATTAACCACCTTTTAAAATTCATTTTTCTATAATCCCCCTGGTCAGCTCATCTTCAGTTTCTCTCTGAACTCTTATAAGTATAAAGACCAAAGTTCTGGTAAGGACTTACCTGCAGAAGGGGAAACAGTGTGAAGGTGCCTGTGAATGGTGAACAAAATATCGACACTAGTTTCAAAGTACTACGTGAAAATCAGCTTCATTATTTTAGAGTTGAACTTTGAATAATTTGATCTTTTTATTGAACCTTAGTCCTGGGTGTAAAATATGTGGAAAACACTACCAGTCTGGGCAAGAGTTGCAGCTATATGCAGAAAGACTACCTCTTTCAACCTAAAAATTCTTGATGCTCGTCCAAGACCTTATGACATTATCTGGAAGAGCTTTAGCTCTTAGTCTGCCCTGTGCTGTGATTTCTGGTGGTGGATAGTGTTGGTTGTGGGTGTACACACACTAAGAAAGTTAGGGAAGTTCAAACTTTTTGTTGTTGTTTGTTTTATTTTGGAATTGAGGCCAGGGTGGAAGAATGTTAATGGTCTCAGTGGGTCAATGTGGTAATCTATATATAACCTGAAGGGTAGATTCTGGAGACATTCATATCTTTGCTTTACTACTTACAATGAGATGGATCAGTGATCCCTCTCTCTCTTTTTTTCTCTTCTTCCTTCTTCATCTTTATACTTGCTTAAGAGACAGTCTAATCCCTGCCCCAGCCCATGGTTTTCCAGTGAGATTTAGGTAGCCTTTAATGTTTACCTTCTGGAAGTCATGGATGAGAAAATGGAAACCTGAATAGCTGAAATGATTCTAAGATCACATATCCTGAATTGGTAGAATAAAAAACAGTACCTAGCTTTCCTGCTTCCTAGTTCATGCTTTGAGGAAACTTTATTAAAAGTATTTATCCCAGTGGTGTCTGAAATTCTACCACTAGAGAGTTTTTTGTTTTGTTTTTTAAATCTTAAAGTTTTGCACATATATTTGTAAGCTCCATGAGGACTGAGACCATGTGTATTTTGTTCACCATGGAACTCCCACTTCCTAACATGGACTCTAAAACATAGTAGGTTTTCCATAAGTAGTTTTTGAATGATTGTTTTGCATGTTGAAATTGAGATATTTTCTGCCTTCCTCCCTCCTTAGCTTCTTTCCTCTCTTCCTCCCTTTCTCCCTGCCTTCCTCCCTCCTTTCCTCCCTTCCTTCCTTCCTTTTTTGATGAGCAGAATTCTCTGATTTTTCCCTATTAACATTTATTAATTCTGTAATAAAAGTGTTTCAAAAAATATACCATACATTGGCAAGAGAACACCTTAAGCCCATGAACAAGTAACACTTTATCCTAGTCTTTTATGACATCTTTGTAAACAAGATCATGAAATATGATGGTGCATACCACTCATGTCAATGCCTGGTTTCTCTTCAAGGGCTTTACCCTTCTTTCTCCTTCAGATGCCTGCACAAAACCTGAGAAAGTATACCTTTCTACACAGCCTAGGGTCCACCACTCAGTTTATAGCTTCTGAAAACTTGCGATGAAACAACTCTATAGCTCTGCTTCAGATCCCACTAAATCATTTCTCTCTTTCCCAAGCTTACAACTCTTTATCTCTTAGTAAGCCTCAATTTCTCTTATGAGCTCTTTTTGGTAGTCGTCTTCTCTCTTTGCCTATGATTGTTTAAAGCATGCTGGCTCTCCAGGATGATCTACAACTTGAATTTGCAAGGCCTATTCTCAGGTTTTTTATTTTTATTGTTTAAGTTTCCTTTTAGGTAATTCAACTTTGGTTAAGGCACCTGGCCTCTGGCATTATGTTGTCTTGGCTATGAATACATGGCTGAACAGCTTGATTTCCCATGAATATAAAAGAGAAATAAAGATTGGCACACTTTTCTTCTTGGTGATTACTGACAATTTCAAAAACATAAACCATAAATGTGTACTTTACACAAGGTACATTTTTTTAAAAAAAAGTCAAATAGAAGGGGCGGAGCAAAATGGCGGGTGAGCTGACCCGGGATTCTCTCCCTTCCAAAATACCACAAAGGATTGGAAAAACTGAATTTCAGAGAATAAATCTAATGCCGACACGTTAGAGACCTACAATACCAAGAAGGCGGAGATCATAAACCTTACTTCCGGCCTCGGAGGCGCTGGAACGGTAGGAGAGAACATCGTTCCCTCCCCTAGAGTCTGCGATTGCTGCTGCATGGGTTGGGAAGGAGCGAGGAAGGGGCCGCGCGACCAGGGATCATCCAGGACTACTGCTGCTGGTTCAGTGGAAACCCGCTTATGTGGGGAAAGCTTCTGGCCGCGGGGACCCCATAAACCCAGGGCTTCGGGAGACCAGAGAACAGAACTGATCTGAATCCAGATCAGCGCTGGAGAATAGCAGGCCCTTCCTCCCAGCAAAGCCACTGGGCGCAGCCATCTTGCCTGAAGGCAGAGAGCTCATGACATGCGGCTCTCGACCGCCATCTGGTGGCTACAGTCTGTAACTGCAACCGAATTCTACCACCATGTGAAAAAACTGCTCCTCTACCCTCCAGAAATTTATAAAAGCCCCAGACCAGAAGGAAAACAATAAAAACACAGAATTGAGTCCTGAGGACTTGGAATTAGATAAACTAAGTGACAATGAATTCAGAGCAGCTATAATCAGAAAACTCAATGAGGTAGAGAGAAAGATAGAGAAACAAGCCAAGTTCTGGAGTTACTTCACAAAAGAGATTGAAATCATAAAGAAGAATCAAACAGAATTACTTGAGATGAAAAACACAATGGACCAGTTAAAAAAGAATACGGATTCCCTGAATGCCCATGTGGACACCATAGAAGAGCAAATTAACATAATTGAAGAAAGACAGTCTGAGTGGCTCCAGACAGAGGAAAAAAGAGAACTAAGAATTAAAAAAAATGAGGAAAATCTCAGAGAGATAATGGATTTAATGAGGAGTAAGAACATAAGGATCATAGGAATTCCCGAGAATATGGAAAAGGAAAATGGAGCAGAAAGTGTGCTTAACGATATTATTGAAGAGAACTTCCCAAATCTAGGGACTGACGCAGAAATGTGCGTAAAGGAAGATTTCAGATCTCCTAGATTTGCCAATGTAAAAAGACCTACTGTAAGGCACATAGTAGTAAAATTGGCAAGAAGGAAAGATAAGGAAAGAATACTGAGGGAAGTACGAAAAAAGAAGAGAATAACCTTTAAAGGAGCCCCTATCAGACTGTCAGCGGATTTCTCTACAGAAACCTTACAAGCTAGGAGAGAATGGAGTGACATATTCAAAGCTTTAAAAGATAAAAAGCTTCAGCCAAGAATACTCTATCCAGCAAGAATTTCCTTCAGATATGAGGGAGAAATTAAATCTTTTCCAGACAAACAAAAGTTAAGGGAATTTGTAACTAAAAGCCCTCTACTACAAGAAATCCTCAAGAAGGCTCTCATACCTGAAAAAAGAAAAAAGGGAGAAAGGGGTCATAATCCACAGACTAGGGAGACCGATGGGTAGAACCAGAACAGGATAGCAAATATTCAACTATAGCATTAGGGTAAAGGTAAGGAAACTACCAAAGCAAGGACGATCTTATCACTCTAACTACCAATTAATAAGACGAGTTGGAATAAAAAATGAAAATAATTATTTAGGAGGGGAAGAGCAAAGGGTCTAAATCAGTATTGGTCAAGTAAGTAAAAGACCACCAGAGAATAGACTATATTATACACGAGATTCTAAATAGAAACTTCAAGGTAGACACTAAAATAAAATACAGAACAGAGTCTCAAATCATAAATAAGGAAAAATCTAAGAAACCCAGCATAAGAAATTGCAGTATTAAATGGGTAGTCAAAAGCACACAGGAAAAGAAACACAGGAAAACAAGATAATGAGGGACAGATTGACAGCATTAAGTCCACATGCATCAATAATCACTATCAATGTAAACGGATTGAACTCTCCAATAAAAAGACACAGAGTGGCAAAATGGATTAAAGAACAAGATCCAACAATTTTTTGCCTCCAAGAAACACACCTCAGCCCCAAGGACAAACCACAGGCTCAGGGTGAAGGTTTGGAGGACAATACTTGAAGCTAATAGCAAGGAAAAAAAGGCAAGTGTTTCAATTCTTATATCAGACCAAGTGGATTTCAAAATAAGACAGGTAAAGAGAGACACACAGGGACAATATATAATGATCAAAGGGACACTTCATCAAGAAGAAATAACGCTTATAAACATCTATGCACCCAACACAGGAGCACCAAGATTCATAAAGCAATTATTAACAGACCTAAAGGAAGATGTTAAAAACAACACAGTAATAGTAGGGGACCTCAACACCCCACTCACATCAATGGACAGATCATCCAGACAGAAAATCAACAAGGAAATAGTGGAGTTAAATGAAAAACTAAAACAATTGGACTTAATAGACATATATAGATCACTTCACCCTAAAATAGCTGAATACACATTCTTCTTAAGTGCACATGGAACATTCTCAAGGATAGACCATATGTTGGGAAACAAGGCATGCCTCTACAAATTTAAAAAAATGGAATAATAACAAGCATCTTCTCCGATCATAGTGCTATAAGGCTAGAAATTAATTACAAGAAAAAAGGTGAGAAAGGCACAAAGACAACACACTACTGAACAAGCTACGGATCATTGAAGAAATTAAAGAAGAAATAAAAAAATACCTGCAAACAAATGAAAATGATGGCATGCCATACCAACTCATATGGGATACAGCAAAAGCTGTATTAAGAGGAAAATTCATCGCAATACAGGCACATCTTAACAAACAAGAAAAATCCCAAGTAAGCAATCTTAAAATACACGTAACTGAACTAGAGAAAAAAGAACAGATAAAGCCCAAGTCAGCAGAAGGAGAGAAATAATAAAAATCAGAGCAGAAATAAATACTATTGAAACGAAAAAGGCAATAGAAAGGATCAATGAGACAAAGATCTGGTTTTTTGAGAAGATAAATAAAATTGACAAACCACTAGCCAGACTTACAACGAAAAAAAGGGAGAAAGCTCAAATAAACAAAATCAGAAATGAAAGAGGAGAAATAACAACAGACTCTGCAGAAATACAACGGATTATAAGAGAATACTACGAAAAACTATATGCCAACAGAATGGATAACCTGGAGGAAATGGATAAATTCTTGGACTCCTACAATCTCCCAAAGCTCACTCAAGAAGAGGCAGACAGTTTGAACAGACCAATCACAAGGAAAGAGATTGAAACAGCAATCAAAAACATCCCAAAGAATAAAACCCCAGGACCAGATGGCTTTCCTGGGGAATTCTACCAAACTTTCAGAGAGGATTTAATACCTATCCTTTTCAAGCTATTCCAAAAAGTTAGGGAAGATGGAACACTTCCTAACACATTCTATGAGGCCAACATCACGCTGATACCAAAGCCTGACAAGGACACACAGAAAAAGAGAACTACAGGCCAATATCACTGATGAACATAGATGCAAAAATTCTAAACAAAATTTTGGCCACCAGAATTCAGCAATTCATCAAAAGGATCATACACCCTGATCAGGTGGGATTCATACCAGGGACACAGGGATGGTTCAACATCCACAAATCAATCAACGTGATACACCCCATCAACAAACTGAGGAATAAAAACCACACGATCATCTCAATAGATGCGGAGAAGGCATTTGACAAGATCCAACAGCCATTTATGATAAAAACTATGAACAAAATGGGCATAGAAGGAAACAACCTCAACATAATACAGGCCATATATGACAAACCCATAGCCAACATCATACTCAATGGGCAAAAACTGAACGCCATCCCCCTGAAAACAGGAATGAGACAAGGATGCCCTCTATCACCACTCTTATTTAACATAGTACTGGAGGTCCTGGCCAGAGCAATCAGGCAAGAAAAAGGAATAAAAGGAATCCAAATAGGGAGGGAAGAAGTGAAACTCTCACTGTTTGCAGACCACATGATCTTATATATAGAAAACCCCAAAGAATCCACTGGAAAACTGTTAGAAGTAATCAACAACTACAGCAAAGTTGCAGGGTACAAAATCAATTTGCATAAATCAGTAGCATTTCTATACTCCAATAATGAACTCACAGAAAAAGAACTCAAGAACACAATACCAGTCACATTCGCAACAAAAAGAATAAAATACCTTGGGGTAAATTTAGCTAAGGAAGTGAAGGACCTATATAATGAAAATTACAAGGCCTTTCTGAGAGAATGGGATGACGACATAAGGAGATGGAAAGACATTCCATGTACATGGATTGGAAGAATAAACATAGTTAAAATGTCCGTTCTACCTAAAGCAATCTACAGATTCAACGCCATCCCAATCAGAATCCCAATGACATTCTTTACAGAATTAGAACAAAGAATCCTAAAATTCATATGGGGCAACAAAAGACCCCGATTTTCTAAAGCAATCCTGAGAAAAAAGAACAAAACGGGAGGCATCACAATCCCTGACTTCAAAACATACTACAAAGCTACAGTCATCAAAACAGCATGGTACTGGTACAAAAACAGGTGCACAGATCAATGGAACAGAATTGAAAGCCCAGAAATAAAACCACACATCTATGGACAGCTTATCTTTGACAAAGGAGCTGAGGGCATACAATGGAGAAAAGAAAGTCTTTTCAGCAAATGGTGCTGGGAAAACTGGAAAGCCACATGTAAAAGAATGAAAATTGACCATTCTTTTTCACCATTCACCAAAATAAACTCAAAGTGGATCAAAGACCTAAAGGTGAGACCTGAAACCATAAGGCTTCTGGAAGAAAACGAAGGCAGTACACTCTTTGACATCAGTCTTAAAAGGATCTTTTCAGACATGCCTTCTCAGAGAAGGGAAACAATAGAAAGAATAAACAAATGGGACTTCATCAGAGTAAAGAGCTTCTTCAAGGCAAATGAAAACTGGATTGAAACAAAAAAACAACCCACTAACTGGGAAAAAATATTTGCAAGTCATATATCTGACAGAGGCTTAATATCCATAATATATAAAGAACTCTCACAACTCCACAACAAAAAAATCAAACAACCCAATCAAAAAATGGGCTGGAGACATGAACAGACATTTCTCCAAAGAAGATATCCGGATGGCCAATAGGCACATGACAAGATGCTCATCATCGCTGATCATGAGGGAAAGGCAAATCAAAACTACACTAAGATATCGCCTTACACCCATTAGAATGACAAAAATATCTAAAACTAATAGTAACAAATGTTGGAGAGGTTGTGGAGAAAAAGGAACCCTCATACACTGCTGGTGGGCATGCAAACTGGTGCAGCCACTATGGAAAACAGTATGGAGATTCCTCAAAAAATTAAAACTAGAACTACCATATGATCCAGCCATCCCACTATTGGGTATTTATCCAAAGAGCTTGAAGTCAGCAATCCCAAAAGTCCTATGCACCCCAATGTTCATTGCAGCATTATTTACTATAGCCAAGACGTGGAAGCAACCTAAGTGGCCATCAACAGACGAATCGATAAAGAAGATGTGGTACATATATACAATGGAATACTACTCAGCTGCAAAACAGAACAAAATCATTCCATTTGCAATAACATGGATGGACCTTGAGGGAATTATGTTAAGTGAAATAAGCCAGCTAGAGAAGGATGATCTGTGTATGACTCCACTCACATGAGGAATTTAAAATTATGGACTAAGAACAGTTTAGTGGATGCCAGGGGAAAGGTGGGGTGGGGGGTGGGCACAAAGGGTGAAGTGGTGCACCTACAACACGAATGACAAACATTAATGTACAACTGAAATTTCACAAGATTGTAACCTATCATTAACTCATTAAAAAAAATGTCAAATAATATGCTGTTAAGGAATGGTTTTAAGAAGGTACACATATGCCTTTCTTTCTTTTTTAAAAGATAGTGATTGATTGATTCGACTAATATTTACTTATCAATACTATATTATTTCAAGGTGCTACATAAAATAAAAAGACAAAGTAAACCTGAATTGTCCTTTCAGTGAAATGAGTACTATCCTGGTGTCAGCACTATACTGAATAAAGTGCATAAACATATAAATTTATTGTTAGAAGTCTTATGTTTAAAGGAAAAATTGCTATAGGAATTTTTTTTGTTGTTACTCTCCTATTAGAATTATCCTCCCTATTGACCAAGGACTAAACTGGACCTGTTTTTACGATAGCACCTCTATAAGCTTTTACACAGCAGATGTTAAAAACCTGAAATAGAAAGGACTTAATTCTGAGAAGCACTTACTATGAGAACTGAATTTTATTATTGTAGCTGAACAGATGTTTTTTGGTTCTTGGATATCATGAAGTAACCCTGTTATTGTGAGAATCTTGAACTTCAAGAACATAAGCCATTCGATATCAAATGTCAGTATTTGGTACCATTGGTTCATGCATACTGTAGAAGTTATCATTTAACCAATGACATTATTACTCAAATCTTCAAAATAAGAACAGAGGTTTTTGACATACTGTCATTGAGTAATTGTTACCAGGTTCCAGTTCAACCATAAGAAGGTGAAGGAAAGGTCTGATATAAATCATTGATTGATATGTACAGACAAAAAAATATAGTCATTTAATTCTGTGTCTTGGGGTCTCTAGCTTTAGGCTTTTTCAGTCAACTTTGTCTAATTGGTGTTATGTTAATAAATATGTACATAAAGGTTATTTCTTATTGGAAGAGTAAGATTAGTAGGAGGAAGAACCCAGAATGTATCTTCAAGGTCCACCATTAACCACTCCCACTTACTGCTGTACCATATCACTATGGTCTGCTGTTACTTTTGGAGAGACAAATATTCAAATGTTTAATATTATACCATGAAGAATTAAATATGTTATACAGAATTATGTCAAAATTCTGTGAGACTAGAGAGGAAGGACCAAGTCTAATTTAGGGAAATCAGTGACCATTTCTCAGAGGAAATGGCATTTAAGGTAGAACAAAAACAATAGGTTGATTGTGGTAGAAGAGGAGAGTAATTGTGTTTCAGATCTAGTAACCTTCAAGTTTGTTTCTATACATTATAATCAGTTAATTTGTATGATCACTATTCCTTGTATTTGAAGTACTTTCATGAATTGTTTTTGTGTACATTAAAACATTTGAAGTGAATAGTATTCTTGACTTTAGATAGAAGTATTATAAACTTCTGTTACTTGGATTGAATTGCTTTTCCCAGATCATATGGCAAGTGGCACAGCTAGAGTATTAATTCAAGTTGACTTCTGGTACTGTGCTTTTTCCATGGCACAGAAATGAAGGAATAAGGTGATATCAAGTTGGCTGGTGCATGCCTAAGAAATGATTGTTGGTTTCACTAAATTGGAACTAAGAACTGTGGCAGGATTTTACATTATAAAATTAATTTTCTAGTTTGTTTTAAATTAGCAAAATTTTTAATAACATACAGTAGAGAATGGAATTTAAAATTTGATTTTTTTAATGTATAACTTTTTCTTTTATGTAATGACATATTTCTTTTGGGTACCATCAAAATCAGTTTTTAAAATTGAGAAATTGTTTACATCAGCTTTTGTTATCAGGAAAATTCACATATGAGAAAACCCATTTCCTATCAATTTTGGATGAATCAAGTGCTTTGTAGATGAATTTCCTTTTTTTCAAGTAAAATTTTTATTGAGGTATTAACTTTATACTGAGAAATGGACTGATTGTTAGGTTACAACATAATGAATTTTCACAAAGTGAACATGGAGAACATTACTTTTGCTCCACAAATCCACTTCCCAATCACTTATCCCTGACAAGAGTAACCAATGCTCTCCTGACTTTTAACAGATTAGTTTTGCTTATCAGTAATTGTGTAAGATAAAACAATATAATATGATATTTTATAATCTCATATAAAAGTTTTAATTTTAAGTGAGGAAAGAAATAGTCTTGAAAATATTTTCTGTATATATTTGTGAAACTCTAAGGTACATTTCTGTTAAATAACTAGTTCTTCTCATACTTAGAATCCAGACCATTGTCGGTTCCTGTTAAAGCCATGCTGAATATATCTGAAGGAGGTAGAAGTCCTGAAGAAAGAATGAAAGAATTTATTGGAGTAATATGGAATGCGGTAAAGAGTCTCACACTGCAGGTAAAATAAAAGTTAAAAATATCATGGTTTTAATTTCTATCATCCTTTCTAATTTTCTCACTAGTAACATGCATGTATACTATCTCATTTCCATAATTTAGATGAAAACTGTTGGTGCACTTTGTATATTATTAACAAAATTATATGAAACATATTATATGCTATTCCTGATATAGTTATAAAAATACACAAATTTTGAGATGTTCCTTGAATTAAAAAAATTAATTCTACTTTTTGTTTCTTTTAAGCATTATTTAAAAGATTTTAAATGTTCACCATATAAATCACATTTTTCTCTCACTGCTGAGATAAAAACTTAGTTGGAATTAAAAGGATTATCTACTTACTTATTTTCCATACCTAATCACAAATTAAATATGAAAATTATTTTATTGTTATTAAATTTTCTTCACACTTATTTTCACTTTAAAGTACACATAATTTAATCTTATTGAATTACCCTCCTCCCCGATCATATTTTACCTGATGAAAATACACAATTAAATGCTTATCTAATTTCATAGGATTTAGGTAAAAGTAACTCAGCAATTTTTAAGTTTTAAGTTTTTGTGTAGAATTTTTCCTCTTTGAAATATGATATAAAAGACTGATATTAGAGGCATCTTTATAGAATTTTGTCTGTACCGGACAGTAATATCTCAGTACTGGAGCCTTTCACTTCTGTTTAAGTTGTAGAAAATTGTGAAGGAAAGTTGCTCCCACTTTAAGAACAAGAGCAAGGTAGATGATGTACAAATTATGCTAGGATACTTTATCGACAGGAACTGCAAGATAATACATATGTACTGTTTTTACCTGCTATATTGGTGATAATTTGTTACACAACATAGAAAATTAATACAGACAGATATAGACATCTTATGCATGGCTATAATATAGTGTGATCAGTATAATGAACACTTACCTGTCAAAAACAGTTTTTAGGGGTCAGCTCCATGGCCTCGTGCTTAAGTTTGGTGTGCTCTTCTTTGGCACCTTGGGTCTGGTTCCCAGGCATGGACCTATACTGCTTGTCGCCGGCCACGCTGAAGCAGTGACCCACATACAAAGTAGAGAAAGACTGGCACAGATGTTAGCTCAGGGTGAATCTTTGTCAAGCAAAAAGAGGAAGATTGGCAACAGATGTTAGCTCAGGGCAAATCTTCCTCAGTAAAAAAAAAAACAAAACAAAGACAGTTTTTAGAAATATATCTACAAACATCTCTAGTTGCTTAGTATCAGTCAGTGAATGTGATTAATTGACTAATACATGCTGTCTAATACAAGAGTCAGTAACCTGGATTTTGGCAATCCTTTACAGCCTGTCTTTTCTGAGCAGGCAGCTTATAAGAAAATTAAGAGTGGGAGACAGAGAGCATGTCTTGTCATTCTTTTGTTGTTGTTTTAACTCTTAGTTGGCAGGAAATATGACTTTTTCACAGATACCAGCTGTGTCTCACCAATCTCAGTCAGGATGAGGCCTTTTACTATTAACATTACCCTATTGTTGCTTGTGTTGACTCACCTATCCTCCTCCTGTAGCGTTTCCTTTTATGCTGTGGGGGCATCAGATAGGACAGATGAGACAACATGAATGCAGGAACATTTAGTGCCTTTACATTGTCTGTGATTGTAGAAGCAGAAAATACACAGTACTTTTAAGTTGTTGCTAAACACTTATGTTCAGTGTTAGTCTCTTTAATCTATATAAAACTCTGTCTCCTTATGATGGTTTTCCTTGTGTATCACTCAGTCCTCCTCTAAACACTTACCCATGCCCTCCTTCGTGGTAGAGCTAACTAGATTATGTGTGTTTTTGCTCCTGATGACTATTTATATTTATTCACTTCATTGCTTGTAGCTTTTCTTATGATAAAATTTTTAATCTCAGGGGAGACCCATTATTGATGGGAATGAGAATGGTACATGGGTAATTCTCAGTTGTATTCTCTTTCTCAATTTCATTAAACTCAGTCTGTATTCTTGGTTTATTCTAATGTGTGGTCACAAGAACATAAATTTGAGAAGTTTTCTTTCTTATTTCTTGTGTTTCTACATAATTCCTTACTGACCTATGCACTCTTCTCATTTTACTGATTTAATGCATTCTGTTTCTGCCATTGAAGTCACCAATAAAAGAAATGATGAATACTACCCATCAGCTTATTGTATATTATTTTAGTAATCATCTAGAAAGAGGTAATTTGTGGTGTATTTAGTATCAATAACGTAAATACTAAAGTGATTAGTAAGTAGTTAGGATGAGTAACTACTTAAGAGCACGTGTTTCTACTCTAATGCTTGCATAAATAATAATGAATTTATCTGATTATAGTACAATCTGAAGTTCTGAATTATGGCTTGACACAAATAATGTTTATGGAAAAAGGGATAATGCAAATATTATCAGATCTCTCTCTAGCATATTACCTTATATATCGTGCTTTTCTTTAGCACCTTGCCTTAAGCCAGCTGTATTCAGGAGTTTGTGGTATTTTGGTTTCACTAAATTGGAACTAAGAACTTTGGCAGGAGGGTATATTTTTCTTTGTGTCTTTTCTGAGACTTATTTATTCTAAAATAGATCTTAATGGACAGTATCTCCCGTGAATTTTGATGTCTAACCTCTTAACACAAAATTTGCCCTTTTTTGACAAAGCTAACTTATTTACAGCTTTGTCTTCTAAGCAACAGAATTCCTTTCTTCTTTTGCGCTATTTTCCTTCTCTATTCTAGTGAAAATGCTTTGATACCAAAATAAGCTTATGTAGCATTCATTCATTTCATATATATGAAATATATATAAAAGTTCTACTCTAGTGGAACTATAGCAGATCTCTTGGAGCTTATGTGTCTTTTTAAAATTAATTGCCTTGTACTTTCCTCAGGGATAGTCCTGGAGTTGATGAATAATGTAGACTATCATTTAAGGGATTGCTCCAAAGCCCCACTGCCCTTTAATATATCCTCCTTGGCTTTCTGAAATTCCTTATATCCTTTCTGACAAATATCACATTTCTAAAAACATCCTGTTAAAATATACATGTTTACTGAATAATCATAAGCATGTTAACCTTTTAATACCCTAGTGTAAGCTTGTTTATTTTTTAAAACTGCTAGTTATGTAGTAATGCATTACAGAATGCTGTTTTCCCCTCCATTTATTATTCTTTTATCCATTCTCACATTCAGCACTTAGTTTTATTTATATATCATGCTAGATACTAAGAAGACAAAAGAAACATAATAGTTCTTTTGATCTAGCAGGAAAAAGGCAAACAGCCATTCTGTGAAGCATCTTGTGGGGAACGTCTCTTAGAGACATTTTTTAGAAAACTCTTAAGATCCAAAAGAGAAATGGGGATATCAAGGTAAATGCCATTTACTTGAAGGATTTCCAGGGTATGCACTGCCTGGTTCATGATGAATTTAGGTACTATCCTTGATTACTATTTATTGATTTGTACAAGAACTAGATGACATCATAGCATTATTTAGAATATAATAGCTATCAAGAATATTTAGCTGTTTGAAGTTTACTTTGGTCCTAAATGTTACTTCATGATGATATTAATAGTTATATTAAAAGTAACGTCATTCTCTTTTATCCATTTCACAAAACAAATGGACTAATTTAGTGTAATTACCTTTTATTGATATCATTTTGAATAGTTGTGTAACGAGATGAGAAAATAGTATTAGGTTACGTGAGTATTTGACAGGTCTAGGAAAATCTTTCAATTTAAGATTCCAGGTGACATAAGACATTTTATGAATGGGTCGTTCAAAAAGTATCTTAAGTGGCCAGCCCCTTGGCGTAGCAGTTAAGTTCGAGTGCTCCGCTTTGGTGGCCTGGGGTTTGTGGGTTCAGATCCTGGGCGCGGACCTACACACCACTTATCAAGCCATGCTGTGGCAGGCATCCTACATATAAAGTAGAAGAAGATAGGCACGGATGTTAGCTCAGGACCACCCTTTCTCAGTGAAGAGAGGAGGACTGATGGTGGATGTTAGCTCAGGGCTAATCTTCTTTAAAAAAAAAAAAATATTAAGTTGAAAGAGCAGTGAGCAAAGGGAATACCATTTCTCAAGTGGTTAGTAGAAGAGAAAGTGTCCTGGAAGGAAACTGTAATGGAGTTATCCAAAATATAGGAGGAAAGGCCAGAGAGTTCATGGAAGCCAAGATGTATAGAATTTCAAGGAGCCAATGGTCAGCAGTATCAAAACTGCATGTTAACTATGGACTTTACTTCACTAATCTGCTATGTGAAATGGTTAGATTAAATAATGTTTGAGGCTATTTCCAATTCTGGCATTCTTATGTGATTCTTTTGGTTCTTTTGCTTGTTTTATAATGATGCAGTACCTTCATTAGCTTTATTACCAACAGTGAACTTAATCTTATATGACATTATGGATTAATTATAAGTAGAGATACTGATGTTCCTAATTTGTTCTTTCTTCTTTTATTTTTTTTAAAATGTTTTTGGTGAGGAAGATTGGCCCTGAGCTAACGTCTGTTGCCAATCTTCCTCTATTTTGTATGTGGGACACTGCCACAACATGGCTTGATGAGCGGTGTGTGGGTCTGTGCCCAGGATCTGAACCCACAAACCCTTGGCCGCTGAAGTGGAGTGCACGAACTTAACCACTACACCACTGGGCCAGCCCCTCTTTTTTTATTTTTAGTTGTGGTAAAATACTCATAAAGTTTACCATCTTAACCATTTTTAAGTGTACAGTCTAGTCTGATGTTCCTCATTTGACTAAGCATATTGAGTATAAATTAATACATGATTACACTAGTACTAAATGATTCATCTTTGTATAGCTTATTTTGAATATTATCTAGGCAC